>NC_140006.1:30971645-31205107 GCF_964263955.1 Coregonus lavaretus
CCCTCACCTTCCTCATGATCATTGATGCCCCACGAGGTGAGATCTTGCATGGAGCCCCAGACCGAGGGTGATTGACCGTCATCTTGAACATCTTCCATTTTCTAATAATTGCGGCAACAGTTGTTGCCTTCTCACCAAGCTGCTTGTCTATTGTCCTGTAGCCCATCCCAGCCTTGTGCAGGTCTACAATTTTATCCCTGATGTCCTTACACAGCTCTCTGGTCTTGGCCATTGTGGAGAGGTTGGAGTCTGTTTGATTGAGTGTGTGGACAGGTGTCTTTTATACAGGTAACGAGTTCAAACAGGTGCAGTTAATACAGGTAATGAGTGGAGAACAGGAGGGCTTCTTAAAGAAAAACTAACAGGTCTGTGAGAGCCGGAATTCTTACTGGTTGGTAGGTGATCAAATACTTATGTCATGCAATAAAATGCAAATGAATTACCTAAAAATCATACAATGTGATTTTCTGGATTTTTGTTTTAGATTCCGTCTCTCACAGTTGAAGTGTACCTATGATACAAATTACAGACCTCTACATGCTTTGTAAGTAGGAAAACCTGCAAAATCGGCAGTGTATCAAATACTTGTTCTCCCCACTGTATGTCTTGTTGCTGTGTATGTCCTAATGTACCTGTGATATGAGGGCAAGTTCAAATATAGGCCTTCTCACACTTTTTCACACACATCCATCAGGTTCGGAGGGTCTGGGTTTCAGCATAACATCGCGTGACGTCCCCATCGGTGGCTCGGCGCCCATCTACGTGAAGAACATCCTGCCCCGAGGAGCTGCCATCCAGGACGGACACCTCAAGGCTGGGGACAGGCTGCTGGAGGTGAGACCCAAGATGAAGGGAGTAACACTAACTGCCTGATCACCCTTCCTAGATCTCTGTTCGCAATGGTTTATGTTGTGTTGGCCTCAAATACAGTCTGGCACATACAGTGAGGGAAAAAAGTATTTGATCCCCTGCTGATTTTGTACGTTTGCCCACTGACAAAGAAATGATCAGTCTATAATTCTAATGGTATGTTTATTTGAACAGTGAGAGACAGAATAACAACAAAAAAATCAAGAAAAATGCATGTCAAAAATGTTAGAAATTTATTAGCATTTTAATGAGGGAAATAAGTATTTGACCCCCTCTCAATCAGAAAGATTTCTGGCTCCCAGGTGTCTTTTATACAAGTAACGAGCTGAGATTAGGAGCACACTCTTAAAGGGAGTGCTCCTAATCTCAGCTTGTTACCTGTATAAAAGACACCTGTCCACAGAAGCAATCAATCAGATTCCAAACTCTCCACCATGGAGAGTAACACACTACGCCGTGAAGGACTGAAATCCTGTAGCGCCCTCAAGGTCCCCCTGCTCAAGAAAGCACATATACAGGGCCGTCTGAAGTTTGCCAATGAACATCTGAATGATTCAGAGGAGAACTGGGTGAAAGTGTTGTGGTCAGATGAGACCAAAATCGAGCTCTTTGGCATCAACCCAACTCACCGTGTTTGGAGGAGGAGGAATGCTGACTAAAACCCCAAGAACACCATCCCCACCCTCAAACATGGAGGTGGAAACATTATGCTTTGGGGGTGTTTTTCTGCTAAGGGGACAGGACAACTTCACCGCATCAAAGGGACGATGGACGGGGCCATGTACCGTCAAATCTTGGGTGAGAACCTCCTTCCCTCAGCCAGGGCATTGAAAATGGGTCGTGGATGGGTATTCCAGCATGACAATGATCTAAAACACACGGCCAAGGCAACAAAGGAGTGGCTCAAGAAGAAGCACATTGAGGTCCTGGAGTGGCCTAGCCAGTCTCTATACCTTAATCCCATAGAAAATCTGTGGAGGGAGCAGAAGGTTCGAGTTGCTAAACGTCAGGCTCGAAACCTTAATGACTTGGAGAAGATCTGCAAAGAGGAGTGGCACAAAATCCCTCCTGAGATCTGTGCAAACCTGGTGGCCAACTACAAGAAACGTCTGACCTCTGTGATTGCCAACAAGGGTTTTGCCACCAAGTACTAAGTCATGTTTTGCAGAGGGGTCAAATACTTATTTCCCTCATTAAAATGCAAATCAATTCATAAAATTTTTGACATGTGTTTTTCTGTTTTTTTTTGTTGTTATTCTGTCTCTCACTGTTCAAATAAACCTACCATTAAAATTATAGACTGATCATGTCTTTGTCAGTGGGCAAACATACAAAATCAGCAGGGGATCAAATACTTTTTTCCCTCACTGTAGACTTGTTATTTAGGCTGTAAGGCTCATAATAGTGTCTTGGTGGGACCAATTCAAGTGAATGACAGCATATGTGACCAACCGGCTCGATTTGGTCTTATGTAGCAAAATTTGACATTTTGTTTTTTACATTGGATAAAAGTAGAGACTCGGAGCTAGAAAATTGTATATCATACACTACAGTTGAGGAACAATGGGAAAGTAATTCTGCTTTGAAAATTGATCAACTTGTAACCTCACTTTTGAGAAAATGGCCCTTGAATGTTTTGGTACACCTACTGGAGAGATCTTCTTTGTCTATACCCATTCAGAATCGTTCACACCCTCTTAAGCTTTAGCCCCACCCACCTCTTTTAAGGATTCACATGTGAGGCCATGTACTAAACAACCAAAGATTTCAAGACTAAATGCTGGTTTATACTACGTGTGTTAATTTAATCAGGAGTGACAGTGTGTGCTCTGGGTGTTCTTAAACTCAGAGCTTTGTCAGATTGTCTGTTCGTAAATTCAGAATGTTTCGCTCTCGGACCGTTTAGAGCACACGCTGGACGCTCTGGCCAAGGAGTAGGGTTGATCCGAGCGTTCTGACCTAACAACAGCACCCAAGCTAACTGGCTAACGTTGGCTAGCTTGCGTGCTACTTCCAGACACAAATGAGAGAATAGCTCACTGACCATTTTACCCACCCTAGCAGAGCTGGTGACTGCAACTGTGCTGCTGGCAACAATTTAGTTATGCTTTTTTGCCAACGTTTACTGACAATGGCCATATTCAACGGGTGTTGAGCGTACGTAAATTCGTCAGTTATTCTGTGCTCTGGCACACTCAGACGAGAGTGCTATGAAATCAGAGTAGATAGCCAGAGCGAATTTACCAGCTACGTAAATCGACAGTTGTCGCAGTGACATCATGACCATTCTATTGAAATGGTTACTTGCATAGTGGAGTCTTTTGTTTAGACATGTAGCTAGCTAGCTAAACAATGAACCATAATCCCAACTCATAACGTTACTACCCTGCATGAATCTGCAGGTAGCTAACCAACCAGGTTCAATGTTAGCTAGCTAACATTAGGCTATAACTAGCAATGCAATTGGCTCTGAGATACGAATAATATTACTACACAGATCATACACGTAATGTTAGCTAGCGAACCAGCCAGCTAACGTTAGCTAGCTAGCTAACAGTACACTTTAACTTGAAATGTAAATGACTTTCTGACAAGATTAGAAACTTGTAATATCTGAAAATGTACCTAGCTAGACTATCTTACCCGTGTACATGGATGGACACTTCTCCCTCTCTGTCACAGATACCATGGTTGCCCTTTTTTTTTTTTTTTTTACCCTTAGTTTGAAGATGTAATCCGGAGAGGTGTTTTATACAACATCCTTCTGTGTGTTCTCTTTTCGACTCCGTCTGTATATTTGCAATCAAACGCCAGAATTTTATCCATCTCATTAGCTATCATACTCTAATTCCACTGATTTCAAAACTCAGTCCTCCAGAAAGTGGAGAGCAACACTTATGCAGTTCTACTACGTGATATATATTTTTTAAAGCCGCGTTAGAAAGGATTACCTACACATACTGACCAGCTCATGTTATAGACAGAAACGTGCTACATGGCAGACCAATCTGAACTCCTCTCTCAGCATGTCCAGCCCACTCATTATCTCAGCCAATCATGGCTAGCGGGAAGGTTGCTGTCTTTTTCTGTGGCTAAACCAACTATGCTTGTAATTTAACAATTTTATTCGTATTTACAGATGGCATACACATTTGTTAATAAGGCACATGAAAGTTCACATGTTCCAGAAGGCATTTCTGGCCAATGTTTTTTTTAAAGTTTACGTTCAAATGGCTCTCTTGTGAAGTAGTGACGTGCGACATATGCCTATTTTCCTGAAACTAGTCACATATTCCTCAGTGTGGGGTTTAGAGGTCTCAATGTATGTTACTAATTGCCGTTTGTCTTCCAGGTGAATGGAGTGGACCTGGTTGGGTTGACCCAGGAGGAGGTGGTCTCTCTGCTGAGGGCCACGCCCATGGGAGGGGCTGTGGGGCTGGTGGTGTTACGACAGGAGGAGGCCTTCCTGCCCAGAGAAGTGGTATGTCTCTCTCTGCTTTCCTATCACCGCAAACTGTACTTCCCTCCTTTCTAGGACCCTTAGAAAGTGGAGGCCCCATTTGTCATATGTCCCATACTCTCAGGAAAGTTTGTGTTTGTGTGTCTGTCTGTATGTATGTCGTTAGATCCTGTGGTTGTGTGTGTCTTAAACCGTGTCACAGATCTAGTTAATCTCCCAGTTCCCCAGTAAGTCTTGTGTTCTCCTCCCATCCTCCTCCTAACACAACATGACAATTCAGCATGCTGATTGATTGTGCTGCTCCGGCACTGCGCTACTCTTTATTATCCTGGTCTATGTCCCAAATGACACCCTATTCCCTACATAGTGCACTACTTTTGACCAGAGCCCAAAAAGCTAGTTCAAAAGTAATGCACTATAGGGAATAGGGTGAATTTGGGACGCAACCCCTGATCCAGCTATTCTCAGTGGGAACCTATAGCGCTCAGCTCCCTCAGAACAGATTAGAGAGATTGATTGATGGATGGATGAAGGAACAGGCAGGCCAGGGACAGACTGAGAAATACACTTGTTGTTGTGTGGAATGTCAATCAGATTGAGCAGCACCTAGGGCTGTTGCGGTGACCGTATTACCGCCACACCGGCGGTCACGAGTCATGAAGGCAGTCAAATTCCACGTGACCGTTTAGTCACAGTAATTAGGCTTCTCCAAGCTCTGATGCTGCTGATGGTCATTAGTAGCCTACCAAAATTGCTAACTGCCTGGTTATCAGCACTCTATTGTCCCTCTAATCACTCTGACATCAATGCAAATATTTTCGAAAATCTAATCAAACACTCCATGAGAGCCCATGAGCTCATATTGCGCAATATTTCAATAAGCTATGCAATTGCGCGAGAAAACAGAGTGACGGCCTCTATTAAAAAGAGGAGGATCAGCTTTCTATAGGCTAGGCCTACTATATTTATTTCTCAACTTCCCTAATATTAAGCACATTGCTTATATTTACAACAGGAGTATAGCCTACCTGGCTGGCATGAAAATAAACCACAGGTGCATGATAATGGTCCATTCTAAATCAAAACAAATGTCAAGCATATATTATTTAGTATACACTACCGGTCAAAAGTTTTAGAACACCTACTCATTCAAGGTTTTTTCTTTATTTTTACTATTTTCTACATTGTAGAATAATAGTGAAGACATCAAAACTATGAAATAACACTAATGGAATCATGTAGTAACCAAAAAAGTGTTAAACAAATCAAAATATATTTTATATTTGAGATTCTTCAAATAGCCACCCTTTGCCTTGATGACAGCTTTGCACACTCTTGGCATTCTCTCAACCAGCTTCACCTGGAATGCTTTTCCAACAGTCTTGAAAGAGTTCCCACATATGCTGAGCACTTGTTGGCTGCTTTTCCTTCACTCTGCCGTCGGACTCATCCCAAACCATCTCAATTTGGTTGAGGTCGGGGGATTGTGGAGGCCAGGTCATCTGATGCAGTACTCCATCACTCTCCATCTTGGTAAAATAGCCCTTACATAGCCTGGAGATGTGTTTGGTCATTGTCCTGTTGAAAAACAAATTATAGTCCCACTAAGCCCAAACCAGATGGGATGGCGTATCTCTGCAGAATGCTGTGGTAGCCATGCTTGTTAAGTGTGCCTTGAATTCTAAATAAATCACAGACAGTGTCACCAGCAAAGCTCCCCCACACCATAACACCACCTCCTCCATGCTTTACGGTGGGAAATACACATGCGGAGATCATCCGTTCACCCACACAGCATCTCACAAAGACACGCCGGTTGGAACCAAAAATCTCCAATTTGGACTTCAGACCAAAGGACACATTTCCACCAGTCTAATGTCCATTGCTCGTGTTTCTTGGCCCAAGCAAGTCTCTTCTTATTATTGGTGTCCTTTAGCAGTGGTTTCTTTGCAGCAATTCTACCATGAAGGCCTGATTCACACAGTCTCCTCTGAACAGTTGAGGTTAAGATGTGTCTGTTACTTGAACTCTGTGAAGCAATTTCTGAGGCTGGTAACTCTAGATAACTTATCCTCTGCAGCAGAGGTAACTCTGGGTCTTCCATTCCTGTGGCGGTCCTCAAGAGAGCCAGTTTCATCATAGCGCTTGATGGTTTTTGCAACTGCACTTGAAATGTTCCATATTGACTGACCTTCATGTCTTAAAGTAATGATGGACTGTCATTTCTCTTTGCTTATTTGAGCTGTTCTTGCCATAATATGGACTTGGAATATTACCAAATAGGGCTATCTTCTGTAAACCACCCCTACCTTGTCACAGCACAACTGATTGGCTCAAACGCATTAAGAAGGAAATAATTTCCAAAAAGTAACTTTTAAGAAGGCACACCTGTTAATTGAAATGCATTCCAGGTGACTATCTCATGAAGCTGGTTGAGAGAATGCCAAGAGTGTGCAAAGCTGTCATCAAGGCAAAGGGTGGCTAATTGAAGAATCTCAAATATAAAATATATTTTGATTTGTTTAATACTTTTTTGTTTACTACATGATTGCATATGTGTTGTTTCATAGTTTTGATGTCTTCACTATTATTCTACAATGTAGAAAATAGTAAAAATAAAGAAAAACCCTTGAATATAAGTAGGTGTGTCCAAACTTTTGACTGGTAGTGTATGTAAAAACAAGATTAAATCAAGAGTGTTCTGATGGGTGACAATATTAGCCTATCACTTGTGAATTATATATTATCACTTGTGAGTGATGCTCAGCATAAGAAACAATGCATTTTTCTTGCGATTTGTTTCGAATCGTAGTCGCACACCTCATGTAGCCTAGCCCATAGGCCTATATGTTTTAATAAGGTTTGTATTATAACTAAAGTGGCCAAATAACTTCTTAAAATTAAGCACATTAATCCATTTTACAAGGGGTGTAGAGCCTAACTGGCATACATAAGCAGCGCGTGAGTTTCAAGTTTGAGGAAGATAATTTTCACCATAAAAATGTGCCTTTATAATAAAAGCATTACATGCATAATTGTATTTGCAGTCACTTTTGATAATGGTGTTTTCTGCTAATGGAACATTCACGCTTATAGCTTACTACCATGTGCGCATTGCTGCGCTTATAATGTGAAGAAATAGCCTAATAGTTGATACAGTGGGGGAAAAAAGTATTTAGTCAGCCACCAATTGTGCAAGTTCTCCCACTTAAAAAGATGAGAGAGGCCTGTAATTTTCATCATAGGTACACGTCAACTATGACAGAGAAAATGAGAAAAAAAAATCCAGAAAATCACATTGTAGGATTTTTTATGAATTTATTTGCAAATTATGGTGGAAAATAAGTATTTGGTCAATAACAAAAGTTTCTCAATACTTTGTTATATACCCTTTGTTGGCAATGACACAGGTCAAACGTTTTCTGTAAGTCTTCACAAGGTTTTCACACACTGTTGCTGGTATTTTGTCCCATTCCTCCATGCAGATCTCCTCTAGAGCAGTGATGTTTTGGGGCTGTCGCTGGGCAACACGGACTTTCAACTCCCTCCAAAGATTTTCTATGGGGTTGAGATCTGGAGACTGGCTAGGCCACTCCAGGACCTTGAAATGCTTCTTACGAAGCCACTCCTTCATTGCCCGGGCGGTGTGTTTGGGATCATTGTCATGCTGAAAGACCCAGCCACGTTTCATCTTCAATGCCCTTGCTGATGGAAGGAGGTTTTCACTCAAAATCTCACTATACATGGCGCCATTCATTCTTTCCTTTACACGGATCAGTCGTCCTGGTCCCTTTGCAGAAAAACAGCCCCAAAGCATGATGTTTCCACCCCCATGCTTCACAGTAGGTATGGTGTTCTTTGGATGCAACTCAGCATTCTTTGTCCTCCAAACACGACGAGTTGAGTTTTTACCAAAAAGTTCTATTTTGGTTTCATCTGACCATATGACATTCTCCCAATCCTCTTCTGGATCATCCAAATGCACTCTAGCAAACTTCAGACGGGCCTGGACATGTACTGGCTTAAGCAGGGGGACACATCTGGCACTGCGGGATTTGAGTCCCTGGCGGCGTAGTGTGTTACTGATGGTAGGCTTTGTTACTTTGGTCCCAGCTCTCTGCAGGTCATTCACTAGGTCCCCCCGTGTGGTTCTGGGATTTTTGCTCACCGTTCTTGTGATCATTTTGACCCCACAGGGTGAGATCTTGCGTGGAGCCCCAGATCGAGGGAGATTATCAGTGGTCTTGTATGTCTTCCATTTCCTAATAATTGTTCCCACAGTTGATTTCTTCAAACCAAGCTGCTTACCTATTGCAGATTCAGTCTTCCCAGCCTGGTGCAGGTCTACAATTTTTTTTTCTGGTGTCCTTTGACAGCTCTTTGGTCTTGGCCATAGTGGAGTTTGGAGTGTGACTGTTTGAGGTTGTGGACAGGTGTCTTTTATACTGATAACAAGTTCAAACAGGTGCCATTAATACAGGTAATGAGTGGAGGACAGAGGAGCCTCTTAAAGAAGTTACAGGTCTGTGAGAGCCAGAAATCTTGCTTGTTTGTAGGTGACCAAATACTTATTTTCCACCATAATTTGCAAATAAATTCATAAAAAATCCTACAATGTGATTTTCTGGATTTTTTTTCCTCAATTTGTCTGTCATAGTTGACGTGTACCTATGATGAAAATTACAAGCCTCTCTCATCTTTTTAAGTGGGAGAACATGCACAATTGGTGGCTGACTAAATACTTTTTTTCCCCACTGTATATCAACATTTTAAGCTAAACGTTCTGATCTGTTGCCTCAGCCACATTGCGTAACAATGTTTTTTTGATGCTAGTGGTTGTATTAATTTGGGATCTATCGCATCCCACAACTGTCCCAGACTATGTTTGGACTATTTATTTCTCGCACAGAATAGAATAGGTCGACCTTTGTGCTATGGGGGATAGTAGATTGACATAGGCTAGTGCTTTTGCTGTTCGTTAGGCCTACTCATCATGTTGGCTGACGAAAAGTAAACGTGGACAGTTCTACCAATATCTTGCGTCCCCGATGTGTCTGTCTTCACTTGTAGCCTGTGAGAAAGACCCGATCACGTGATGGAGCGCGCAGCACTCAGGGAGAAGGGCACACCGCCACTGGCCGGAAAAGGCATGGATTTTGTTAGGGTGCATTACGGCCACACAAATGGGATGCCGCCGTGAATTTCTAGGCATTATCAAGTGCTTGTCAAATTGTGAATGAGTGACTGATGTAGTGAAAAAAAAAAACTAAACCGAGCTCATGCCTTTCAAGCTACTTTTTCAAATCATCATTAGAGTCGCATCATGCAGCCTTACAATGTTTTAAAAATCCAAACATATAGCCCAACGTTTGTAGAACAACTAAAGTTGCATTAATAACTCTAAATTAAGCATATAGGAGTACCTATTTCTTTGTTAACTGCTCAACACAGAAAAGCCGCATGTGCGCACTCCCTCATCGTTTGGAGAAAATATATTATTTTAGTTCAGCTTTGTTCAATTGTATTCTTCATACCATAAAATAATGCCACGGAATTCTAAGCAAATCTTGTCTGCTAAATGAACTAGTGTAGCCTACAGCCATTTGGCATAGCCAGATCAGGACCTAACATAAGGACAACTCAGGGTATGCTATTCTGTTCTTCTGAAATAGACAACATTTTATTAATATCCTGCTTCTTTAGACCTGTCTAAAATAGATAATGGATTTATTGTGAAGGTGTAGGCTATATTACATGGATTTATTACATTTCTTTAAATGTATCTGTTCCAAAGGTCAGCATCAGTGGCTGGTAGGCTTTGTGTGGAAGCCAGGCGATGCTAAATGTGTTTATGTTAATTAACGGTTAATTACAGTGAGACCGACAGTTATTTGCTTGACAATCACCGGCTGACAAAATTTCGTGACCGCCACGGCCCTAGCAGCACCAACACACTCCAGACCAGTAGACCCAGGAGTAATGTTTCCGTGACATGATATGCCTCCCAAATGACACCCTATTCCCTATATGGTGCACTACTTTTGACCAGAGCCCAATGGGCCCTGATCAAAAGTAGTGAACTAAATAGGGAATTCTTAAACACCTGTGCCATCGAGCACTGGGCTGAGTTATAGCACCAAGCAGCAGTTAAATTCCCCCTGTTGTCATAATAATGGGAACGGGTTTTCTCCTCTCACCATTAGTGGAGCCCAGCCTTCACCACCAACACCACCCAACAGCAGGTTCAATCAACTTCACCACCCTCTGTCGATGGGCCTATGGCCGTTCATCAGAGAAGAGGGATCAATACTCATCCTCTGATTAGACCAGGACCTTTCTTTCACTTAGGGTATATCCCAAATGGCACCCTATTCCATATGTAGTGCACTACCTTTGACCCAGGCCCATAGGGCTCTGGTCAAAAGTAGTGCACTATATAGGGAATGGGGTGCCATTTGGGACGCAGGCTAGATCTATTCATCTGTCTACTGCCGTCTCATCTGACACATGATAGGAGGGATATAAATGTTACACAGGGGAGAGAGAACCTCTTCTACCTCCAGGGTTAGGGGTAGTTAAATTACACAGAGGAAAGAGAACCTCTTCTACCTCCAGGGTTAGGGGTAGTTAAATTACACAGAGGAAAGAGAACCTCTTCTACCTCCAGGGTTAAGGTTAGTTAAATTACACAGAGGAAAGAGAACCTCTTCTACCTCCAGGGTTAAGGTTAGTTAAATTACACAGAGGAAAGAGAACCTCTTCTACCTCCAGGGTTAGGGTTAGTTAAATTACACAGAGGAAAGAGAACCTCTTCTACCTCCAGGGTGAACATGGGCACTGCTGGTTTTCTCTTCTACCTGATGTTTAATTGCACCCACCTGGTGTCCCAGGTCTAAATCAGTCCTTGATTAGAGGGAAAGAATGAAACTCAGCAGTGGAACTGGCTTCAAGGTCCAGATATGAATTTGCCTGATATACACTGTATATGCTTCTCCTTCAGTTAGTATTGCTGCAAACATTGACTACGGTTGGTTCTTCTATCCCCCGTCTCCCCTAGAATGCAGAACCCCAGATGCAAAGCCCCAGAGATTTGGTAAGTCACCTAAACCCTACATATACCTGTTACCTGTCCCCTACACTCACAGTGGAGACTGGTGAGGGTAGGACGGCTCATAATAATGGCTGGAATGGAGTGAATGGAATGGCATCAAATATAAAGAAACCATGTGTTTTATACTGTTCCATTAATTCCATTCCAGCCATTACAATGAACCCATCCTCTGATTTGAAGTGCCACCAGCCACCACTGTGCCTGCCCACCCACCCCTTGTTGCCTCTGCTCAACACCCTGCCTGGCTCCTGCAATATGTTAGGAGCTAGCCTGCAACACTGCCAATTAGGGCTGCACGACTATCCACATTTTTATTGAAGTTGCGATATTGACTTTCACAATATCCATATCGGAAGAGGCTGTGATATTTTGAAATGCCAATTTTTTCTTTTCACTTTTGATTTATTACTCGAGTTGACGGAGTTCTCTACTCAGTCTTTCCTCTTTTGGCAGCTTCACAATCCCACACACCAGCCCTGCCCCCTGTCACTCAAGCAGGCAGTTCCTCATGCTCCAGATTCACTCAGCATGCATTGACCAAACAACAGCATGCAGTCAACAGATTTTTCCAAACATGAACAACGCAGCTTTCAACTTTGCTTCTGAATATAAATCCACATGTTTTCTAAATTATACAATTCGTTTGTGTAATTTGCTCTCTGCGAAACGCTAGATCATTCTATTTCTATGATTCCAACAGTTTACCCAATCGCAATATTTGGTTAAATAAACGCAGTTCGATTATTTATTTTTTTGCCCATATCATGCCGCCTTACTATCAATGCTTGAGTAGAGAGGGGAACCCAGTACATCCCTGCCATCCAGGACCTCTATACCAGAAGGTGTCTGAGGAAGGCCCTAAATATTGTCAGACTCCAGCCACCCAAGTCAAAGGCTGTTCTTTATGCTACCGCACGGGAAGCGGTACCGATGCACCAAGTCTGGAACCAACAGGTCCCTGAACAGCTTCTATCCCTGCCTAGACTGCTCTAGCTCTAGACTGCCAAATAGTTCGTTAAATAGTTAACCAATAGCTACCCGGACTATCTGCGTTGACCCTGTTTGTATTAACACTTTTGACTCATTACATACGCTACTGTTACTTTTTATTATCTATCCTGTTGCCTAGTCACTTTATCCCTACCTATATGTACATATCTACCTCAATTACCTCATACCCCTGCACATATCGACTCGGAACTGGTACCCTGTGTATACACCTACCGTTCAAAAGTTTGGGGTCACTTAGAAATGTCCTTGTTTTCCATGAATACATACATGAAATGAGTTTGAATAGGAAATATAGCAAAATGCATAGGAAATGTAGTTATTGACAAGGTTACAAATAATGATTTATAATTGAAATTATAATTGTGTCCTTCAAACTTTGCTTTCGTCAAAGAATCCTCCATTTGCAGTATTTACAGCTTTGCAGACCTTTGGCATTCTAGTTGTCAATTTGTTGAGGTAATCTGAAGAGATTTGACCCCATGCTTCCTGAAGCACCTCCCACAAGTTGGATTGGCTTGATGTGGCCCTTCTTACGTACCATACGGTCAAGCTGCTCCCACAACAGCTCAATAGGGTTGAGATCCGGTGACTGTGCTGGCCACTCCGTTATAGACAGAATACCAGCCGACTGCTTCTTCCCTAAATAGTTATTGCATAGTTTGGAGCTGTGCTTTGGGTCATTGTCCTGTTGTAAGAGGAAATTGGCTCCAATCAAGCGCCGTCCACAGGGAATGGCATGGCGTTGCAAAATAGACCATCACATTGCCTCCATCATGCTTGACAGATGGCATCAAGCACTCCTCCAGCATCTTTTCGTTTGGTCTGCGTCTCACAAATGTTCTTCTTTGTGATCAGAACACCTCAAACTTCGATTTGTCTGTCCATAACACTTTCTTCCAATCTTCCTCTGTCCAGTGTCTATGTCTTATTTTTATTGGCCAGTCTGAGATATGGATTTTTCTTTGCAACTCTGCCTAGAAGGTCAGCATCCCGGAGTCGCCTCTTCACTGTTGACGTTGAGCCTGGTGTTTCGCGGGTAATATTTAATGAAGCTGCCAGTTGAGGACATGTGAGGCATCTGTTTCTCAAACTAGACACTCTAATGTATTTGTCCTCTTGCTCAGTTGTGCACCAGGGCCTCCCACTCCTCTTTCTATTCTGGTTAGAGCCAGTTTGCGCTCTTCTGTGAAGGGAGTAGTACACAGCGTTGTACAAGATCTTCAGTGTCTTGGCAATTTCTCGCATGGAATAGCCTTCATTTCTCAGAACAAGAATAGACTGACGGGTTTCAGAAGAAAGTTCTTTGTTTCTGGCCATTTTGAGCCTGTAATCGAACCCACAATTGTGCCAGTTTTATTGCTTCTTTAATCAGCACAACAGTTTTCAGCTGTGCTAACATAATTGCAAAAGGGTTTTCTAATGATCAATTAGCCTTTTAAAATGATAAACTTGGATTAGCAAACACAACGTGCCATTGGAACACAGGACTGATGGTTGCTGATAATGGGCCTCTGTACGCCTATGTAGATATTCCATTACAAATCAGCTGTTTCCAGCTACAATAGCCATTTACAACATTACAATGTCTACACTGTATTTCTGATCAATTTTATGTTATTTTAATGGACAAAGAAATAGTTTTTCTTTCGAAAACTAGGGAATTTCTAAGTGACCCCAAACTTTTGAACGGTAGTGTATATCCAAGTTATCGTTACTCATTGAGTATTTATTCCTTGTGTTTCTATTTTTCTCTCTGCATTGTTGGGATGTAGGCATTTCACTGTTAGTTTACACCTGTTTACGAAGCATGTGGCAAATACATTTGTATTTGATTTGAACCCATTCAATGTTACTAGGGTAACACCTACCTATCCTATGGCAAAGAATGGCTTACAACATGCTGCCGATGCTCATCTGAAGTAGAGGGGGATACATTAAAGGGATACTTTGGGATTTTGGCTATGAATCCCTTTATCTACTTCCCCAGAGTCAGATGAACTCATGGATACCATTTTTATCTCTGCATCCAGTATGAAGGAAGTTAGAGGTAGTTTTAGCCAATGCTAACTAGCGAAATGACTGGAATCCTATGGTACACTACATGACTAAAAGTATGTGGACACCTGCTCATTACAAAATCATGGACATTAATATGGAGTTGGTCCTCCCTTTGTTGCTATAACAGCCTCCACTCTTGTTGGAACATTGCTGCATGGACTTGCTTCCATTCAGCCACGAACATTAGTGAGGTCAGGCACTGATGTTGGGCGATTAGGCCTGGCTCGCAGTCGGCGTTCCAATTCATCACAAAGGTGTTTGTTGGGGTTGAGGTCAGGGCTCTGTGCAGGCCAGTCAAGTTCTTCCACACCGATCTCGACAAACCACTTCTGTATGAACCCCGATTTGTGCACAGGGGCATTGCCATGCTGAAACAGGAAAGGGCCTTCCCCAAACTGTTCCACAAAGTTGGAAGCACAGAATTGTCTAGAATGTCATCGTATGCTGTAGCGTTCAGATTTCCCTTCACTGGAACTAAGGGGCCTATACCGAACCATGAAAAACAGCCCCAGACCATTATTCCTCCTCCACCAAACTTTACAGTTGGCACTATGCATTTGGGCAGGTAGTGTTCTCCTGGCATTCGTCAAACCCAGATTCGTCCGTCGTACTGCCAGTTGGTGAAGCGTGATTCATCACTCCAGAGAACACATTTCCACTGTTCCAGAGTCTAATGGCGGCGAGCTTTACACCACTCCAGCCGATGCTTGGCATCGCGCATGGTGATCTTAGGCTTGTGTGCGGCTGCTCGGCCATGGAAACCCATTTCATGAAGCTCCCGAAGGAACAGTTCTTGTGCTGATGTTGCTTCCAGAGGCAGTTTGGAACTCGGTAGTGAGTGTTGCAACCGAGGACAGACGATTTTTATGTTCTTCAGCACTCGGCGGTCTCGTCCTGTGAGCTTGTGTGGCCTACCACTTTGTGACTGAGCCGTTGTTTCTCCTAGACGTTTCCACTTCACAATAACAGCACTTACAGTTGACCGGGGAAGCTCTAGCAGGGCAGAAATTTGACAAACTGACTTGTTGGAAAGGTGGCATCCTATGAGGTGTCACGTTGAAAGTCACTGAGCTCTTCATTAAGGCCATTCTACAGCTAATATACAGTGGGGAAGAAAAGTATTTAGTCAGCCACCAATTGTGCAAGTTCTCCCACTTAAAAAGATGAAAGAGGCCTGTAATTTTCATCATAGGTACACGTCAACTATGACAGACAAATTGAGGAAAAAAAATCCAGAAAATCACATTGTAGGATTTTTTATGAATTTATTTGCAAATTATGGTGGAAAATAAGTATTTGGTCACCTACAAACAAGCAAGATTTCTGGCTCTCACAGACCTGTAACTTCTTCTTTAAGAGGCTCCTCTGTCCTCCACTCGTTACCTGTATTAATGGCACCTGTTTGAACTTGTTATCAGTATAAAAGACACCTGTCCACAACCTCAAACAGTCACACTCCAAACTCCACTATGGCCAAGACCAAAGAGCTGTCAAAGGACACCAGAAACAAAATTGTAGACCTGCACCAGGCTGGGAAGACTGAATCTGCAATAGGTAAGCAGCTTGGTTTGAAGAAATCAACTGTGGGAGCAATTATTAGGAAATGGAAGACATACAAGACCACTGATAATCTCCCTCGATCTGGGGCTCCACGCAAGATCTCACCCCGTGGGGTCAAAATGATCACAAGAACGGTGAGCAAAAATCCCAGAACCACACGGGGGGACCTAGTGAATGACCTGCAGAGAGCTGGGACCAAAGTAACAAAGCCTACCATCAGTAACACACTACGCCGCCAGGGACTCAAATCCTGCAGTGCAGACGTGTCCCCCTGCTTAAGCCAGTACATGTCCAGGCCCGTCTGAAGTTTGCTAGAGTGCATTTGGATTATCCAGAAGAGGATTGGGAGAATGTCATATGGTCAGATGAAACCAAAATAGAACTTTTTGGTAAAAACTCAACTCGTCGTGTTTGGAGGACAAAGAATGCCGAGTTGCATCCAAAGAACACCATACCTACTGTGAAGCATGGGGGTGGAAACATCATGCTTTGGGGCTGTTTTTCTGCAAAGGGACCAGGACGACTGATCCATGTAAAGGAAAGAATGAATGGGGCCATGTATCGTGAGAATTTTTGTGAAAACCTCCTTCCATCAGCAAGGGCATTGAAGATGAAATGTGGCTGGGTCTTTCAGCATGACAATGATCCCAAACACACTGCCCGGGCAACGAAGGAGTGGCTTCGCAAGAAGCATTTCAAGGTCCTGGAGTGGCCTAGCCAGTCTCCAGATCTCAACCCCATAGAAAATCTTTGGAGGGAGTTGAAAGTCTGTGTTGCCCAGCGACAGCCCCAAAACATCACTGCTCTAGAGGAGATCTGCATGGAGGAATGGGCCAAAATACCAGCAACAGTGTGTGAAAACCTTGTGAAGACTTACAGAAAACGTTTGACCTGTGTCATTGCCAACAAAGGGTATATAACAAAAGTATTGAGAAACTTTTGTTATTGACCAAATACTTATTTTCCACCATAATTTGCAAATAAATTCATTAAAAATCCTACAATGTGATTTTCTGGATTTTTTTTTTTTTCATAGTTGACGTGTACCTATGATGAAAATTACAGGCCTCTCTCATCATTTTAAGTGGGAGAACTTGCACAATTGGTGGCTGACTAAATACTTTTTTCCCCCACTGTATGTCTATGGAGATTGTATGGCTGTGTGCTCGATTTTATGAATATATCACAGACAGTGTCACCAGCAAAGCACCCCTACACCATAACACCTCCTCCATGCTTTACGGTGGGAACTACACATGCAGAGATCATCCGTTCACCCACACCGCGTCTCACAAAGACATGGCGGTTGGATCCAAAAATCTCAAATTTGGACTCCAGACCAAAGGACACATTTCAACCGGTCTAATGTCCGTTGCTCATGTTTCTTGGCCTTATTATTGGTGTCCTTTAGTAGTGGTTTCTTTGCAGCAATTCGACCATGAAGGCCTGATTCACACAGTCTCCTCTGAACAGTTGATGTTGATGTGTCTGTGACTTGAACTCTGTGAAGCATTTATTTGGACTGCAATTTCTGAGGCTGGTAACTCTAATGAACTTATCCTCTGCAGCAGAGGTAATGCTGGGTCTTCCATTCCTGTGGCGGTCCTCATGTGAACCAGTTTCATCATAGCCCTTGATGGTTTTTGCAACTGCACTTGAAGAAACTTTCAAAGTTCTTGACATTTTCCGTATTGACTGACCTTCATGTCTTAAAGTAATGATGGACTGTCGCTTCTCTTTGCTTATTTGAGCTGTTCTTGCCGTAATATGGACTTGGTCTTTTACCAAATAGGGCTATCTTCTGTATACCCCCCTTACCTTCTCACAACACAACTGATGGGCTCAAACACATTAAGAAGGAAAGAAATTCCACAAATTAACTTTTAAGAAGGCACACCTGTTAATTGAAATGCATTCCAGGTGACTACCTCATGAAGCTGGTTGAGAGAATGCCAAGAGTGTGCAAAGCTGTCAAGGCAAAAGGTGTCTATTTGAATAATCTCAAATATAAAATATGTTTTGATTTGTTAAAAATATAGAAAAACCCTTGAATGAGTAGGTGTGTCCAAACTTTTGACTGGTAGTGTATATTGTATCTACTAGCATACCATAATTTCTAGTCATTGCGCTAACGCTAGTTAGCATCTTCCTTCAAACTGAACAGAGACATAAAAATGGTATCCCAAGACTATACACATCACTTCTAGTCCAGTTCAGTTCAGATTGTCCTCTGCTTTGCTGTTAGTAACGTGGTAGGTAGTTTCAGGTGTGTAAATAATGAGTCAACCATCGTCAACATTTAATAATTTATGATGTATGCAATGCAGCCCACAGACAAATGCAATTAACTTTATTGCACGATGTCCATAAATTATGCATGTCCAATTGTGCAGTGATTGCAAATAAATGTAATTATTTAAAGAGTTCAGTAGGGTACTGTAGAGGAGGATGTATCTTCAGTACTTGAATAATTGGCTCCGTGAATGAAATGATTCAGTGGCATTAACAACCTGGCCAACTCATAATTTTACCAATCTGGGAGGTAAAGTCGTTTAAGTATTCAATAATTAAGATGTGTATTTTAGATGGAATCAATGCATTAGAATGTACCAGAGGCCCCAAAATAGTTTGTTCTGAAATAAAGGAGATCCATTATTAACTATACTGTATCAGTCAACCATTCAGAAGCATTATTAATCAGTTGAATTCATACACCTTGGTTGGAGAGCGAGGTCGCAGCCTAGTGTTAGTTCCATGTTCCCTGTGCTCCTGTGATACCTGACAGCTGCCTGCATTCATGGTTCTTATCACAAGCGTGGTCTGTGGCCAAATGGAGAATGGTGTTGGTTATGATCCCAGCTGGCATATCAAACCAATCTTGCCTTCATCTCATGATAATCTCAGGGTGGCCCTTTTTCAGTAAACCAGTCATACCAGGACCAGGAGTTGTGTATGGTTGTTGTTAAAATTGCCTTATGTGGAAACGGCCGTCGAGTGTGATTTTCCTCAGTAACATTTATGGGAAGTTATCTTGGTGCCAAGTTGAGACACAATCTAGAGTAGGCACCCTGGATCTCAAAGCAATCTCGCTCTCCTGTGTGATTTTACAAGCCCTCCTTCCCGGCATGTTCCCACCATAATGTAGACCTACACTTTATACACCTTGGACTCAAAGCAATATCTCTCTCTCTCTCTCTCTCTCTCTCTCTCTCTCTCTCTCTCTCTCTCTCTCTCTCTCTCTCTCTCTCTCTCTCTCTCTCTCTCTCTCTCTCTCTCTCCTTCCTTACAAATTCTCGCCATCTCTCTATTTCTCTTTCTTTCACTCTCCCTATATCTCTCCCTCTCTCCTTCCCGAAATATTACCTCCATCTCATTCTCTCTACTACTTTCACTTTTTCTCACTCTCCTTCCGACATACTGTATTTTACCTACCATCTCTTTTTCTCTCTCTATTTCTCTTTCTTTCATTCTGTCTTTCTGTCTCTCTCTTTTCTCACTCTATTTCTCTCTCCTTCTTTTTCTCTCTCCTTCTCTTTCTCTCCCTCTCTCTCTCCTTCCTGACATAGTGTATTACCTCCATCTCATTCTCTTTCTCTTTCTTTCTCTTTCTCTCTCTTTCTCTCCTCTCTCCTTCCCAGCATATTCCCTCCATTTATTTCTTCCTCTTTCTTTCTCTCTCCCCTTCCTTACATATTCTGTCCAGCTCTCTATTTCTCTTTATTTTGCGCTCTTTCTATATCTCTCTCTCTCTCTCTCTCTCTCTCTCTCTCTCCTTCCTTACAAATTCACTCTCCCTATATCTTCTCCCCTCTCTCCTTCCCGAAATATTACCTCCATCTCATTCTCTTCTACTACTTTCACTTTTTCTCACTCTCCTTCCGACATACTGTATTTTACCTACCATCGTCTTTTTCTTTCTCTATTTCTCTTTCTTTTCATTCTGTCTTTCTGTCTCTCTCTTTTCTCACTCTATTTCTCTCTCCTTCTTTTTCCTCTCTCCTTCTCTTTCTCTCCCTCTCTCTCTCCTTCCTGACATAGTGTATTACCTCCATCTCATTCTCTTTCTCTTTCTTTCTCTTTCTCTCTCTTTCTCTCCTCTCATCCTTCCCAGCATATTCCCTCCATTTCTTTCTTCCTCTTTCTTTCTCTCGTCCCCTTCCTTACATATTCTGTCCAGCTCTCTATTTTCTCTTTATTTTGCGCTCTTTCTATACATCTCTCTCTCTCTCTCTCTCTCTCTCTCTCTCTCTCTCTCTCTCTCTCGCTCTCTCTCTCTCTCCTTCCTTACAAATTCTCGCCATCTCTCTATTTCTCTTTCTTTCACTCTCCCTATATCTCTCCCTCTCTCCTTCCCGAAATATTACCTCCATCTCATTCTCTCTACTACTTTCACTTTTTCTCACTCTCCTTCCGACATACTGTATTTTACCTACCATCTCTTTTTCTCCTCTCTATTTCTCTTTCTTTCATTCTGTCTTTCTGTCTCTCTTCTTTTCTCACTCTATTTCTCTCTCCTTCTTTTTCTCTCTCCTTCTCTTTCTCTCCCTCTCTCTCTCCTTCCTGACATAGTGTATTACCTCCATCTCATTTTCTCTTTCTCTTTCTCTTCTCTTTCTCTTTCTCTCTTTCTCTCTCTTTCTCTCCTCTCTCCTTCCCAGCATATTCCCTCAATTTCTTTCTTCCTCTTTCTTTCTCTCTCCCCCCTTCCTTACATATTCTGTCCAGCTCTCTATTTCTCTTTATTTTGCGCTCTTTCTATATCTCTCTCTTTCTCTCCTTCCTGAACTATTACCTCATTCTCTCTCTCTCTCTCTCTCTCTCTCTCTCTCTCTCTCTCTCTCTTCTCTCTCTCTCTCTCTCTCTCTCTCTCTCTCTCTCTCTCTCTCTCTCTCTCCACTTTTTCTCTTTTTCTCTTTTTCTCTTTCTCTCTTTCTTTCTCTCTCCTTCCCCACATATTCTCTTGATCTCTCTATTCCTTTCTTTCGTTCTCTCTTTCTCTCGTTTCTCTCTTTCTCTTTCTAGCTCTCACTCTCCCTTTCTCTCTCTTTCTTTCTCTCTCTCCTTCCTGACATTCTCTCCATCTCTCTGTTTCTCTCTTTCGCTCTCTTTCTATATCTTTCTTTCTATATCTCTCCCTCTCTCCTTCCCAACATATTACCTCCATCTCATTCTCTCTTCCTTTCTCTCCTATCTCTCTATTTCTTTCACTTTCTCACTCTTTCCTCTCTCCTTCCCGACATACGTATTACCCTCCATTTCATTCTATTTTTCTCTTTTCGCTCTCTCTCTCCTTCCTGACATTCCCTCCATCTCGCTTTCTTTCTCTCTTTTTCTCTCTCTTCTTTCTCTCTCTATATATCTTTCTTTCTCTCTCTCCTTCCCGACATACTGTATTACCTCCATCTCATTCACTCTCTCGCTTTTTCTCCTTTCTCCTCGTTCTCTCTCTCTTTCCTCTTTCTCCTTCCCAACGTATTCCCTCCATCTCTCTCTTTCTCTCTCTCTCGTGTATGATTTTACAAGCCTTGCCAAATGAATCCCTTTCTTCTCTCCTTCCCAGCATATTTCCTCCATAATGGGCTCAATTATAAACAGCAGATGTTATCTCTTGTTAGAGGCTTTTGTTCCACACGACTCTCAACAACACATTAACTTTACTATTCTGTTGTGGTGCCAGGCAGACAGCAAGCAGCACTAATGCTCTTATACCAGTACAGCACAGAATATCTTTGTGCGTCTCAAATGGCACCCTGTTCTCTATATAAAGCACTACTTTTAAAACATTTAATAGGTAGCACTGGTGTATTATATAGGGAATAGGGAACAGGTAAAAAACACAGAGACAATAGGAAACATCACCTAAACCCTCCAAAACAATTACATCAGAACTTTGCCAACGTTAATCATTAATCATCGTATAATTGTTGTTAATAATAGATTATTTATCTTTGGGAGGCAGGAGGGGTGTTAGCCTGAGGACGCTATGGGGACTGTTGGCACACATGGAGTCCATCGCAAATGCCACCATATTCCCTATATAGTGCACTAGTTTTGGGCCTTGGTCATAAGAAATGCACTATATAGAGATTATGCTGGCATTTGGTACTGGGCCATGGTTACAGTTGACTTGATGCTGCTGCACTGCTAACATGTTTGGGGCTGTTGCTTGAGGGGCGTTGGCAGTACCATGGCATATTGGGCCTGTGGTGGTCTCTGGGAGGTGAGCGTATGGGGTGTAACTGTAACCGTGGGTCTGACTGTTCCCTTCCTCCAGCGTCTCTCAGTGAGGGAGGCCGTGTCGGCCGTGGAGCCCCACTGGCTGACTGAAGTAACCACATCCAACAGTGTCTGTGTCCCAAATGGCACCCTATTCCCTTTAAAGTCCATTACTTTTGACCAGGGAATAGGGCTCTGGTCAAAAGTAGTGCACTATGAAGGGAATAGGGTGCCATTTGGGACACAGTCTAAGTCAATTAGGTAACATGAAGCAATCAAGTAACACTGTTTGGACTGTTGTGCCATTAGTTATACTGAGTTACAGAAAATTACAACAAGTTGAAATTGAAAAGCCATCAGCGCCAGTTACCATGTAATGTAATGGCAAGCCACATTGATCTATGATCACACACACATTCCCTCGCCCTCGACTCAGTAAGCCATCTCTGAAAAAGCATTAAGAATAGAATACAGTTCAGTAAAATGAATTACTGTTGTGGATCTTTCTGTCTCACTCGCTCACTCACTCACACAGTGCTATTTGTGCCGCGGTACAGATGCGGCTGCATTCATGTCTCTAGTGTGTGAATGTATGAGTATCAGAGGGCCCAGTGAATGTAGCAGATAACAAGCCCTTGCCTTAAAGTGATGTTTCAAGATAACACCTGTTCCTACACAGACAGCACACAGTGACAGCATCAGCTGCTAGTACAGGGGGGGTGACAGTATGGGGGGGATGACATTATAGGGGGGGGTGACAGTATAGGGGAGGATGACGGTATGGGGGGGTGACAGTCTGGGGGGGGTGGGAGTGACAGTACAGGGGGAATGACAGTACAGGGGGCGATGAGGTTATAGATGGCTGGGGAGTCTCATTCTAATCTCAAGTCATTCTAATCTAGTGGACCAACTTTTTAGGAAAACTATTGTTTGTAATGCACCTTGTGAGAGGTGGTGTGTGTGTGTGTTTAGGAGGATTTGGTAGGGACAGTTGCTATTTGTGAATATGCCTTAATAATGGCGATATTAAAATACACATTATCTGCATGTTAGCATCACATAAGTCATTATGAGAGGTGGTCCTTGTCTTTGCTCAAAGTTCCACTGTGTTTAATCACTCACTGGCCCTCTCCATGTGGAGTCTGACTATGACCTCACTCCTGAGTGTGTGTGTGTGTGCAGTTTGTACTCCACGCTGTGAGTTTCTCTTAGTACACACACACACACACCTCCACATCAGTCTGCCTGGACTCCTGTCTGTCTATTATCCTAGGTGTTTGATATTCATGCTCTATCAGCATGCATTCTCAGGCAGAGAGAGAGCTGCTTTTAAAAGGGCAGACAACAGTGCTCTCCACGCATGGGCTCCCTCCAGCAATTACATCCTTCAGTGCCTCCTCTTCTCTCCTCTCTGCACTTTTAATGTGTTTCATGTGACTTTACAGTGTCATCAAATAGACAGACAGGTTTGTGGGAAAGTTGAGAGCGCCTCTCTAATAGTTTCAGGTGATGCTGTTCAGAACGATCAGGGGGCGCGAGCGAGGCCAGGGGTGTAGCGGTTGAGATTAGGGGGGGGGGGGGGGGATGGCCTTTTATTCTCCCCCTGCGAAAGGTTGATTCACCCTATGGAATACAAAGCAGCATGCAGCCTAGGAGAAGAGAAGAGAAGGGGAGGGGGGAGGAGGAGGGGAAGAGGAAGGGGGGAGGGAAGGGGAGGCAGTTCTGCTATTGTTCCACATGGATTCATTCTCACTCTTTCTCTCTTCTGTCTCTCCCTTCCCTCGCCCGCTCGCTCTCCTTCTGTCTCTCCACAAAGTAATTTGATCTCTCTCTCTGCAAACAATGGAAGCTAATGAATGTCTGACACTGAGCTTGATTATGACTGCATTCATTACACATGCACATAATTGCCAGTAGTTAAGTGTGCAGATTTATTCAAAGGACAGCTGTCAATTGACAAGGCAGAGAGAATAGCTTTTTTGTTGTTCAATGAGGCTCAAGCACCTGTTGCATTTTCTGATATTGTGTCTGTTTCTGTGTGTAGGAAATGCACTGTATACATTATTTAGTGCTCTGTTGGGGTCTGACAGGTGGTCACAGAATTGATCCGATGCTCACTCCATACCTATATTCTTATGTCAATTGTGTTTCATGATGACAGCCAATGGCGCCACTGTGCTGCTGCAATTGTTCACAGATAAGCTATCATAACGTTATCTATCCTTGGCCCCAAGAACTCTCACTGTCACATCTGTATTGGACTGTGATCATGTTGAGTCCTCTCTTCTAAAACTAACTTCATAGATGTAAGCAGGACTTTCCACTGCTTCGGTGTTTCTAACAGTAGATCTCACAGTAGCAACAATGACCAGTGACACCATCCTCCCTCCCTCCCTCCCTTCCTCCCTCCCTCTCTGTTCTAGAAGGTTGAGGAGGATGACCTGGTGTTGACCCCGGATGGTACCAGGGAGTTCCTGACCTTTGAGATCCCTCTGAGTGACTCAGGGTCGGCAGGGTTAGGGGTCAGCGTCAAGGGCAACCGCTCCAAGGAGAACCACTCTGACCTGGGCATCTTTGTCAAGTCCATCATCAACGGGGGAGCTGCCTGCAAGGTGAGTCTCATCTTTCACCTTTCATTAGAACTAATGTAAAAATTTGCCAATTTTCATGCTCATATAAGTTATCAATAATATGGTATTCTTTGGATAATATTGGACGATATTGCCACTCCTATTTGCTATATCTTCAATCTAAGCCTACTAGAAAGTGTGTGCCCACAGGCCTGGAGGGAAGCAAAAGGAATTCCGCTACCCAAGAATAGTAAAGCCCCCACCCAAGAATAGTAAAGCCCCCTTTACTGGCTCAAATAGCCGACCAATCAGCATGTTACCAACCCTTAGTAAACTTTTGAAAAAATGTGCGTTTGACCAGATACAATGCTATTTTACTGTAAACAAATTGACAACAGACTTTCAGCACGCTTATAGGGGAGGACATTCAACAAGCACGGCACTTACGCAAATTACTGATGATTGGCTGAGAGAAACTGATGATAAAAAGATTGTGGGAGCTGTTTTGTTAGACTTGAGTACGGCTTTTGACATTATCGATCATAGTTTGCTGATGGGAGAACAAATGTGTTATGGCTTTACACCCCCTGCTATGTTGTGGATAAAGAGTTACCTGTAACAGAACACAGAGGGTGTTCTTTAATGGAAGCCTCTCCAACACAATACAGGTAGAATCAGTAATTCCCCAGGGCAGCTGTCTAGGCCCCTTATTTTTTCAATCTTTACTAATGACATGCCACTGGCTTTGAGTAAAGCCAGTGGCATGTCATTAGTAAAGATTGAAAAAATGCGTATGACTCAACAGCTACAGCGAGTGAAATCACTGCAACATTTAACAAAGAGCTGCAGTTAGTTTCAGAATTGGTAGCAAGGAATAAATTAGTCCTAAATATTTCAAAAACTAAAAGCATTGTATTTGGGACAAATCATTACCTAAACCCTAAACCTCAACTAAATCTTGTAATAAATAATGTGGAAATTGAGCAAGTTGAGGTGACTAAACTGCTTGGAGTAACCCTGGATTGTAAACTGTCATGGTCAAAACATGTTGCTACAACAGTAGCTAAGATTGGAAGAATTCTGTCCATAATAAAGCGCTGCTGTGCCTTTTTAACAACACTATCAACAAGGCAGGTCCTACAGGCCCTAGTTTTGTCGCACCTGGACTACTGTTCAGTCGTGTGGTCAGGTGCCACACAGAGGGAGCTCTGAAAATTAAAATTGGCTCAGAACAGGGCAGCATGGCTGGCCCTTAAATGTACATGGAGAGCTAACATTAATAATATGCATGGAAATCTCTCATGGCTCAAAGTGGAGGAGAGATTTACTTCATCACTACTTGTTTTTGTAAGAAGTGTTGACATGCTGAATGCACCGAGGTGTCTGTTTAAACTAATAGCACACAGCTCGGACACCCATGCATACCCCACAAGACATGCCACCAGAGGTCTCTTCACAATCCCCAAGTCCAGAACAGACTATGGGAGGCGCACAGTACAACGTAGAGCCATGACTAAATGGAGTTCTACTCCACATCAGGTAACTGATTCAAGCAGTAGAATTAGATTTTTTAAAAACAGATAAAAATACACCTTATGGAACAGCGGGTACTGTGAAGAGACACACACACACAGGCACATACACATAATAAGACACACACTCTATACACAGGTACACATGGATTTTGTATTGTAGATATGTGATAGTAGAATAGTAGCCTGAGGGAACACACTTAATGTGTTGTAAAAAGTGTTATGAAATGTAATGTCATGTAAAAGTTTAAATAGTATAAAACTGCCTTAATGTTGCTGGACCCCAGGAAGAGTAGCTGCTGCCTTGGGGATCCTTAATAAATACAAATACAAATATACCGGTCTAACCAGCCTCTTAGCATCTTCTGTCTAGCAGTTCTGATAGCTGCTCTTCATTGCTTTTTCTGCTATTCATTATTCCACTGCCAGTACAGTAGCCCGTTTCTGCTCTCTTGCCAATTCCTTATGGAATTAAGTGACCTGGGCATCACTCGTTGTTTGGTGTGACAATAAGTGACAAGGAGTTGGCAAGATAACACAAACCAGGCTAACGGTACAGTGCTAATGCATTGAACAGCCTGATTGTGCGTGTTGACTGATTCTCATCCTACATGTCATATCCTGTCTGAACAGGATGGAAGGCTACGGGTCAACGACCAGCTGATAGCGGTGAACGGGGAGTCGTTGCTAGGCAAGACCAACCAGGAAGCCATGGAGACACTAAGGAAGTCCATGTCGGTAGAGGGCAACAAGCGGGGGATGATTCAGCTGATTGTGGCCAGGAGGGTCACTAAACGCAACGAGGTAGGCCTAACCATCGCTTTATTAAAGCTGTGGAGATTATAGGGCTAACACCAGCCGGGGGCGGGCTCATAGAAATGGCTGGAATGGAATGAATGGAACAGTGTCAAACGCATAAAAAACATGCATTCCTTTTATTCCTTTCCAACCATTACTATGAGCCTTCCTCCGCTCACCAGCCTCCACTGACTAACACGCTTGTATGCTGAAATACTTTTCTAACCCACAGGGCGTCTATGTGTGATGTTAGGCTTGTTGGAGGCTTTGGAGGCAGCGTCTGAGAGCATTGTGGCTCCATTCTTCTTTCCTCAGTCACTGCCATTGCTAATGTATTGTTTGTTTTTTCAAATGTTCGATTATCATATTAAAGATTCACATTTTTTTAAATGACTGCATTCTGTTTTCTCTATGCGTTTCTTCAGCAGAAAAATGTGGTCATTCTTACTAAAATGTACAATATTCCTAAATAAGGTTAAGGCCACCCATCACACTGTCATGATACCTTTGACATTTGTTTCAAGTTTGGTCTTTATTTTTATTTTTTAAAACACTTGATAGTTGTTCAGTTACCATTAACACGCACCCTCACACATGTAGTCTTCGTCTCATTCCAAAGCCAGTGACACATTGCCTATTCTGAACTAGAGAACTATGTTAGGGATATGATGAAAGAGCACCCAGTCAGGTGGTTCACATCAGTTCACACGACATGAGCTGCGTCCCAAAATGGCACCCTATTCGCTATTTAGTGCAATACTTTTAAACAGGACCGATAGGGCTCTGGTCCAAAAAAGTGTACTATGTAGGGCAGTGTTTCCCAAATCCAGTCCTCCAGTACCCCAACAGTACACATTGTTGTTGTAGCCCTGGACAAGCACACCTGATTCAACTTGCCAAATAATCATCAAGCCCTCAATGAGTTGAATCAGGTGTTGTTCTCCGGGGTTACAACAACAATGTGTGCGGGAGGACTGGAGTAGTGAATAGGGTGCCATTTGGGATGCAGCCATGCTCTCCTCTTAGCCTCCATGTCCCGAGGCATGCTGGGGGAATTAGTGACGGCTGGCCAACAAAGTTATACATTACTTTTTTTTCATTTAAATGTTAACATGTTGATACACTCCAGACTCGCTCTCACTCTGTCTTTATCTCTCTCTCCCTCCCTCTCTTTCTCTCTACCGCCATCCCTCTCCACATTTCAATGTCATGATATTGCTGCATACTCCAGACTCTATCCTGGCTTGATCACTTATCTATTGGAGAGCTCTGTCTACTGGTTGTTGTAGTGTGTACTGTGTGCCTCCAGCCCTGCCTCTGCCTCTTGCTACAGTACATGTCAGACCTGTGATTTCCCATGGTGCAGCTGTTAATTGAAAGCAGAGCAGGGGCTAAGGGCTAAGCCATGTGCTGCCGTCAGGTTGCAGGCTGTGCTGTGGAAAAGCCAAGGGTGAGAGGAGAGCATAGAACACTGGCTTTGAATGAGGTACACACACACACGGGATGACTCATCAATATCTGCATCACGGATACAGCTGTGGGGATGGCTTAGACTAGAGCATTATCTTTCTAGGTATCTGTATAGAAGAAGAATGATACTTTATTGATCCATTTTTCTTGCAGTCCACTGAATATGTGATATATATGAACCATAGAAGAACTCTACCAAGGTCATAGACATTCATGTGGCACAGCTTGATGGACAGGTTGTACTCCTGTCTCCCATCAACTCACACCATCCTTCTCTTTCTGACTTATCCTCCTAACTTTACCTCTAGGGTAGTAATCAGTGGCAAACTATTCTGTATCTGAACCAATATTTCCTCAATACTAAACCCCCACGCAGGGCTATTCTATTCAGACAGATGCCCTAATCACAATTCCGACCCAATTACGACCCTGCACCAGTTTAATTATAGGTTTGAATATGCAATGAGTAGAGCAGTGATTTGTTGACAGGCACACTCACACAAACAATAGGCCCTCCGCTCTGCAGCCAGTTTCATTAACCATCTCATCTCAACAGTCTGAAGCCATTTGGGCTCTCTAGAAATCATTTTTTCAGATCTCCACCCCCAGTCATTTGGTGTTGTTCCTATTTTACTAGTTCTACACCTGTTTTTACTCACATTTTACTGGCTAAGGTAGCAGCCACGTCTGCTTGATGAATGTTTAGCAGTTTCTACATTAAATGAACTGAACTTGTCTGTATCACACCTGTCTCTGTGTTATCAGCACGTCTATCAAACGTGGGAAATGAAATGAAGGCGCTGTGGATTGAATATTCACTGATTACATTTCCTCTTGTTGTGATGCACATCTGTTGATGCTGGCAGTCTTCATGCTAACAAGTAATTTTCTTCATCTTGAGCCATGAATACAGAAACCGTTGCACTTTTAGGTCTGGTTTCCCAAACACAAATTAAACCTAGTCCTGGACTATGAAGTTCTTTTAAATGAAGGGTCTCTCCATTGAGAATGCTTTTTACACTTGGACTAGGCTTAATATGTGTCAGGAAACCAGCTTGTACAGTTTAAATCAGTGAAAGAGGAGATTCTAAGTGCAAACAATGAGGGCATCCTCACCATAGAGATCCTATAATTCTATTGATTCTATGTAATTCTATGGTCCACACACGTTCAACCCCACTTGCTCCTCAGCCATGTGTGTTTTTAAAGGTGACCGAGGCAGTAAATGGCCTATTTGTCCAATAAGCAGTGGTGAGTCAGATAGCCCCTTGAGGAAAATGGCACCGTGCTGCTCACCTGTGGGGGAATGTTGTCAGCAGGCGTCTTAACAGCTATTGAAAATCCATTGTCATTTATCAAGCTATCCTAACCATGGTCGTGGTGGTGCTGGGGCTAATATTAGCATGAACCTAGCCTGCCTCTACAGGTTTGTTATTTATCTAGCAAGCTGTGGTAGTGCCGGGGCTATGTAGCATGAGGCTAGCCTGCGTCTACCGATCAACCGGTCCCTCACAGACAGGATGAGGCATAATTTCTAGGTTTAGCTGTAATCGCTGCTGCAATCCCACCGTGAGAGAGAAATAGCCATAATGGGGTTTTGGCTTTGAGCTAGAATGGCAAAACGAGTTAAAAAATCAAGATTTAATCAAAATGTACTTAAGGGAGAATTTCGTCTCATACTGTGCATTTCCAATATAACGAGGATTCCTTCTTCCAATGTTACATGTATTGATTGTGCCTGTCTTCCCAATGCCTTTGTATGTGTAGCTGGAGGCCCCTGGGAGCCTCCTGGGACCGGAGCAGGCCCTCAACTCCACCCTGCTGGACGACCGGGAGCGTCGTATCTCCCACTCCCTGTACGGAGGCATAGAGGGCCTGGACGACAACCTGATGCCACAGCAGACCCTAATGGGCAGAATGATGGGTGAGTCAGGTCCCCCCAATACCTTCTCACACCCTTATTGCTGGGTTAACACCAGATATTGTCATTCACACATCACACTCTACAAACTGTAAACTAACAGTGTTGATAAGATCCAATTTACACCTGAGCCAAGCTGAGATGCTGTGTTGTTACTTAAAAAACAAGGCCAATTAATTAAAACTGAGAACTAATAGGACACAATTTCTGATTATTCGTTCGGCTAAAAAAGTATTCACTTCTAACCATGTATAATACTAGAGGGCAATTCCACTGTAACGGTGACACTGAGACTCAGATTTTTGACTTAAAAATGTCAAACAAAAACCGATGATTGCAAAGTTAAACAAACCATACATCTCTATGCACAATGACTGCTTTTAACAATTTCCGCAGACAATTTTACAAAAACGTATTTACTTGAAGAACAGTGCAGATGCAAAGTTTGGTAACAGAATGACGGTTTGTGCTGTTTATGCCTTCATTCTGTTACCAAGCTGGGTGGACTGGAATAGTTGCACCAGTATCTCCTGTTGTAACATCTGGCCTAGCGGTTGGTTGGCTGGCTGGTATCTATATCCTATGATTGATTGAATCTATGTGGCGCATTTAAAATCTGTGTCCTCCCATCAAACTGCCTGCCACCCTGTCTGTCTGTCAGCCCTCTCTCACACACACACACACACACACACACACACACACACACAGTACGGACACACACAGTACGGACACACACACCACAAACAGTATGGTCACACACACAGTACTGGTCCTCTCTTTCAGGGTCAGCCTGAGGCGCTGACAGAACAGGCAGACTCCAAACAGAGAGCTCAGGGATTCACAGAGCACACACACACACACACCATTGAATCAATCAGAAGGTCTGCGCTGCACCATACAAGGGCCCCTGAGCTGTAAATTGTCTGACCTTTTCCCTTACATTTTCCGAGACATTAAGATCCGCTGAAAGTTGAATGGAAACTCACAGCACAGTCTGTTACTCCATTTCCTGTGTTGACAAACCTGGTGGTCGCAGATCATATAATCCACTGTAAACACACACATTGGGGGCTGCAGGGACATGTACTACTATATCTATTGGAGTAGCCCTAAACTTATGTTCTTAAAGGAAAGGTTCACCCATTTTGAACGTTATATTGTTTTTGTGCATCTCTGAGTGATGTTCTATTAATTCCCTGGGTCATTTCATGTTTTCATGTGTATCTGAGTTATTGGCGTTCAAGCAGGCAGAAATCCGGCCGGTATGATGTAGCACTGTGATAAAGTCGCTCTCACAACACTGCAAGTTAATAGGAATACGACTTTCAGATCGCAAAAACGTCTATCATACACGTCAGATTTCAATACTGGCCGATGTCATAACTCGGGAGGATGTCTTCTGTCGAATGAGCTATTGATCATATTTTTTGCGATATTCCTACCTCGAGAAACATTTATTTAATGGAGGGTCTAGCACATTTTTCATATTTGTCTGCCTCTTTAGTCCAGGATGCATTGCATGGTGCCGTTGCCAGAGATATTATAGAAAGGAGATAGGAATCCAATGAATGAAGGAACGTATAACGCCCCACCTAGCAGACTGTCGACCAATAGTGTTCACTTTGTCATGCTGCGTCACGCGGTTGCTACGCTAATCGTCATGCAATCCCTTCTCAAAGTCAGTGTATATGTCGAAAAACGTGCCTATTTTCCTTGAAAGTACGTGATGTCACGATTCCAAATCTATACCATATTACATATAGCAAGTTAATTATCTCACATCTCGGAAAAGATTTGTAATGTTGTACTTCTTGTTGACAAAATTCGTGCTAATGTTGGGTTTTTGAGCTAGCGCCCAATAGACTCTCATTCACTCCTTGAAGGAGAGTGGTCCTTGTACCAGAATTGCCCAGAATGCACAGTGCGGCCCATTGACGTAGCATGGGCAACGTTTCCCATCTCCTCAAAAGTATATCTGCTGTTGGTAATGTTAGACTCCACTCTGTTAGGCACGTCGATCTGCAGGTTGAACATAGTGAGATTGTAGACTCCTAAATTGATAGTGCGGTTTGTTTATGCAATTTTACAGCTAACCAGCTACTTTACATGCTCATATTGTCGTTGGTATTATTGTGTGTAGCTACGTTTGCTAGCTAGCTAGCCAGCCAGTCCATACAGAGAGCATTGCATTGTGGATTTTGTAGTCGACTTGAGCTGCAACAGATTTCCACAACGATTTTCCATGTTGCTACCAACCTTATTATAACAGCAAAATGAAACATTTGTTCACAAAAAATAATGTTCTCACTTATTATTGTTATTTATTATTATTTTTTTAATTAAAAAAATTAAAAATACCACTGTAAATTAAAGGAATGGATGGTTTGGGGTGGATTTTTCCTTTAACGTTGCCATCTCGCTCATACTGTATGAGACCTATTAATAGTTTAAATTACACCACTGTGCGTCCACTGGATATCTATGTACTGATACAGTGTAATATATCCTAAGCAGGATTGTTGCACTGTAAGCCCATTTTAACGTCTGAGAACAAGACAGAAGATAGGATTTTCTTCAACTGACCTGAGTTGAGACTTTAGAAGAGACGGAGCATATAACTCTTGACATTACAGGACTAACGTATTGCCAAATGTTCATCCTGACCCATTAACCTCTACAGGATCGGTGTCCCGTATATGGGAAGGTTGAGCTCACGTGCGCTAATGTGATTAGCATGAATGTTGTAAGTAACAGCAAACTTTGTTTTATGTGGGCAGAAAGCTTAAATTATTGTTAATCTAACTGCACTGTCCAATTTACAGTAGCTATTACAGTGAAAAAATACCATGCTATTGTTTGAGGAGAGTGCACAACAACAAAAAACGTATCACGGCAACTGGTTTGATACATTCACCTCTGAAGGTAAATAATGTACTTACATTCAGTAATCTTGCTCTGATTTGTCATGCTAAGGGTCCCAGTGATAAAATGTAGCATAGTTTTGTTTGATAAAATCAATATTTATATTCAAATTTAGGAACTGGGTTCTACAGTTTGAACCCTTGCTGTCTCTGGCTCCACACCCACCCCGCCAGCCATCTAGATGTGTGAAAGTTAGTGTATAAGCTAATGATCCATCATGTATGACATTCCTGCGAGTGTGTAAACTTACATTTTGTATTACCATATCATTTTTGTATGTTCTCTATAGTTATGTACTTGAAAATGTATCAATTGACCAATTCGGCACATTTGGGCAGACTTGATACAAAATAGTCCAGTATTGCAATGCTTCACTGGATCAATCTGAAACTTTGCACACACACTGCTGCCATCTAGTGGCCAGAATCTAAATTGATGAAAAAATATGAAAAAAATAAATAAATAGAAAACACATGTTTTTTTGTTTGTACTATCTTTTACCAGATCTAATGTGTTATATTCTCCTACATTAATTTCACATTTCCACAAACATCAAAGTGTTTCCTTTCAAATGGTATCAAGATAATGCACATCCTTGCTTCAGGTCCTGAGCTACAGGCATTTAGATTTGGGTATGTCATTTTAGGCGAAAATTGGAAAAAAAAAGGGTCCGATCCTTAAGAGGTTAAACAACAGCCTGGCTTTGGAGGTTTACATGTCATAGATTTTCATCTCAGTTTTGTGCCTCACTTGTGGGCCTTAAATTGAGTCATTGACTTTGACTTTGGTTCATAGCAAGGCTTATTTAGCTAAGCTTATTTCTCCATATGTCTTGCCAGGCCTAGAGTTAGGAATTGTCAGTGTTGCTTTGTGTCAATGTCAGATTGGAAGTGGTTGGAATAGAGTAAAAGCTCTTTATAAACCAGTATTTAATTAACTGGCATTGTTTAATAGAGATGGGATGAAGGACGATGTTTGTCTCATGGTACACTATTCCCCACATAGTAGTAGTTCAGTAGTAGTCTATGGGCCAGGAGAGACTGTGATGTGTTCAGGTTATAGACAAAAAAGTCAGACTGGGCGGCATGAATACGTATGGACTAGCTAGTTTAAAAAACATATTGCGTCCAAAATTCTAAACTGAATGAACACATACATCACTTTGTACCTCAACACTTCTAAGCTAGACTTGGTGATGTTGCTAAATATATCCTGAGAATACAATGGCAAAATTAGTTAGTTGTATTGTTTTAGTTAAGACTTAACACCCGGTTTGGCTTTGCCTGATTTCTCGGATCATTTTCCCATTGTTGTGCAGGCCTATCCCACTGCTATGACGATTAGAGGATAAGAGATTTCTTGAGTTAATTATTCTCTTCTTCAGGCAACGGCTCGTTCGTCAAGATGTCGACCGAAGGCAATTTCCCTGCTTATGCTAATTATGCAGATGGACTTGGACAGTGGCAAAATAAAACCCTCCTTCTCCTGCATCCCCCGCCCAATTATTCTCACCTCCCGACTCCATCTCCCATTTAATCTGGCCTGCCATTCCTCCCACCTCTCAGCTATTAAATCCTGCTCCTCTTCAGTATTCACCGGTATGTTGCCTCATAAAGTCTCTGATAATTGCTTTTACTGAAGACGAGACAATTCTGTAAAAATGCTGCGATGATTATTATTTTGTCCCGATGTCTGATTGTATTAGGGCTACTGTAAACTGCAATGAAAGTGTTCTAAATAAATCTCACTCTGTCAGGTGCTTTGAGTTCTGCTCACCATTGTTGTTGGTAAAAGAGTGCCTTGGATTGGTCCACATAAATATGTGTGAGTCTCAAACGCCAACCTATTCCCTATGTAGTGCACTACTTTTGACCAGGGCCCATAGGGTAGTAGTGGGAATGGGGTGCCGTTTGGGACCCATACTAACATTCTTACATATGGATGAATGCCTGCCCAAAAAGTTGATTGCTTCTAGAAAAATGCATGAACAGAAGTAGATTTATTCATTGGGCTACTCGGTGCCTGCCATCTTCATTCCTACTCCCCTACAGTCGCATTTCCTTACAGAACCATAGAACCATTCTCAGTGTACATTGGTCTGCTAAGGCAGTGGTTCTCAAACCTCTCCTCGGGACCCCCAGAAGTTCTATGTATTTGATCTATTCTAGAGCTAGTACACCTGATTCAACTTGTCAACTATTCATCAAGCCCTTGACTAGGTGAATCAGGTGAGCTAGTGCAGGACTACAACAAAGTTGTGAAACGTCTGGGGGTCCCCGAGGAAAGGTTTTGGAACCACTGCCTTAGAAGACCATGTACACTGGGCTTTATGGCTCACACACACCAGAGTTCCCCGAAAAGACACGCGCACACACACACACACACACACACAGCAGGGATAGAGACGACAGGAACAACAACACTCTGAATTTACAAACACACACACACACACACACACACTGTCCCTCTGCTCTATTTACATTTTAGTCATTTAGAAGACACTCTTATCCAGAGCGACTTACAGGAGCAATTACGGTTAAGTGCCTTGCTCAGGGGCACATTGACAGATTTTTCACCTAGTCAGCTCAGGGATTCGAACCAGCGACCTTTTGGTTACTATTGAGACCGGTCAGTCTCTGAACTTTCAGCACACTGCTATTCATCCATCCAGCCATGCTAGCTGGCCGGGCAGTGTGGAACTGTGGATGTATTTGGTATCACAAAGATGTTCAGTGTGAAAGGATACGAGAAATAAACACTAACCCTGACTCAAGACCTCACGTCCCTGGTGGAAAGTCCTGTTCCCCTGCCATGAGACCCAAACAGATTCCTAACACAAATAAACGTTTCTCTCTGTCATTGTGGAGGGCTATTATACAGCATGGAAACCACCCTTCTTCAGATACTCAGTTACCCACAAAGACAGATTAAGGATAGTGTCATGCATTGCATAGCAATGTGTTTTTAAATCCCTCTATTGGACACAGAAAGGGGAAGGTTTTTTGCCTGGCTCGGTGAGCGTGCCAAAGAAAATAGTTTTATCTTTTTCACAATGCTCAGCTTGCATTAAGCACACTATAATAACACTTGACAATGTCATGCCAGATGCTGCCAAACACAGCATGGTGGTTTAACTAGGAACTAATTGAGAATTTCACTCTGGGTCTGCTTTTAAATTAAAACATGTATTGTGGTAAATGTGTTGTTATATCAAATAATTAAATGTCCAATGAATATCAAATGAAAGCTTTAAATGTGTTTATTGTGTAATGTATATCAAAGCCTTTCTCCTCCATGTTGTCCTACAGGTAACTATCAGCTCTCCCCTACGGTCAACATGCCCCAGGACGACACAGTCATCATCCAAGACGATAGGCTGCCTGAACTTCCTGCCCACCTCTCTGACCAATCGTCTTCCAGCTCCCATGACGACGTGGGGTTCCACGTGGAGGTCCCTCCCCCCTGGGCTAAAGAGATTCAAATTCAGAATGAGAGGTGAGGCTATCGTCCCAAATGGCTCCCTACATAGTGCACTACTTTTGACCAGAGCCCTATGGTCCCGGGTCAAAAGTAGTGCACTACATAGGGAGTAGGGTGCCATTTGGGGGACAGTTAAGCACTGGCTTGGTAACCTTCTGTTACCTCCCTGTCAAACACACATTTCATCTCCACGAACACCGCAGAGGGTTTCTGTGTTTATTACATTTACATTTTAGTCATTTAGCAGACGCTCTTACCAACTGTTAGTGTCAGACTTAACATTCCTTTTGATAATCGGGACCATGTTTTGCTAAGGTTTCGCAATGGAATGCTAGTATTATTTCAGTTGTAGCAAATTAGACCTAGTACTGTGTATTCAAAAGATTCCACCCTTTTTTTCTACACTGAACCAGCTAGAAATACACTGTAGGTCTAGATCTTTTTCTTTATACTGTATGTTGAAACATAAGGTCAATGTGTCTCTCTATGTTTGCTGAATCCGTCTGATTTTGAACGGAAAATCAGGGACACCTACCTGCTGCCCACTTAACTGGGACTGTATCCCAAATGACACCATTTTCCCTATATAGTGCACTACCAGAGCCCAATGGCCCTGGTCAAAAGTAGTCCTGTAAATACAGTGGGGGAAAAAAGTATTTAGTCAGCCACCAATTTTGCAAGTTCTCCCACTTAAAAAGATGAGAGAGGCCTGTAATTCTCATCATAGGTACACGTCAACTATGACAGACAAAATGAGAAAAAAAAATCCAGAAAATCACATTGTAGGATTTTTAATGAATTTATTTACAAATTATGGTGGAAAATAAGTATTTGGTCAATAACAAAAGTTTCTCAATACTTTGTTATATACCCTTTGTTGGCAATGACACAGGTCAAACGTTTTCTGTAAGTCTTCACAAGGTTTTCACACACTGTTGCTGGTATTTTGGCCCATTCCTCCATGCAGATCTCCTCTAGAGCAGTGATGTTTTGGGGCTGTCGCTGGGCAACACGGACTTTCAACTCCCTCCAAAGATTTTCTATGGGGTTGAGATCTGGAGACTGGCTAGGCCACTCATTTACATTACATTTACGTCATTTAGCAGACGCTCTTATCCAGAGCGACTTACAGTTAGCGCATACATTATTTTATCGAACCCACAACCCTGGCGTTGCAAACGCCATGCTCTACCAACTGAGCTATATCCCCTGCCGGCCGGCCACTCCAGGACCTTGAAATGCTTCTTACGAAGCCACTCCTTCGTTGCCCAGGCGGTGTGTTTGGGATCATTGTCATGCTGAAAGACCCAGCCACGTTTCATCTTCAATGCCCTTGCTGATGGAAGGAGGTTTTCACTAAAAATCTCACGATACATGGCCCCATTCATTCTTTCCTTTACACGGATCAGTCATCCTGGTCCCTTTGCAGAAAAACAGCCCCAAAGCATGATGTTTCCACCCCCATGCTTCACAGTAGGTATGGTGTTATTTGGATGCAACTCAGCATTCTTTGTCCTCCAAACACGACGAGTTGAGTTTTTACCAAAAAGTTCTATTTTGGTTTCATCTGACCATATGACATTCTCCCAATCCTCTTCTGGATCATCCAAATGCACTCTAGCAAACTTCAGACGGGCCTGGACATGTACTGGCTTAAGCAGGGGGACACGTCTGGCACTGGAGGATTTGAGTCCCTGGCGGCGTAGTGTGTTACTGATGGTAGGCTTTGTTACTTTGGTCCCAGCTCTCTGCAGGTCATTCACTAGGTCCCCCCGTGTGGTTCTGGGATTTTTGCTCACCGTTCTTGTGATCATTTTGACCCCACGGGGTGAGATCTTGCGTGGAGCCCCAGATCGAGGGAGATTATCAGTGGTCTTGTATGTCTTCCATTTCCTAATAATTGCTCCCACAGTTGATTTCTTCAAACCAAGCTGCTTACCTATTGCAGATTCAGTCTTCCCAGCCTGGTGCAGGTCTACAATTTTGTTTCTGGTGTCCGTTGACAGCTCTTTGGTCTTGGCCATAGTGGAGTTTGGAGTGTGACTGTTTGAGGTTGTGGACAGGTGTCTTTTATACTGATAACAAGTTCAAACAGGTGCCATTAATACAGGTAACGAGTGGAGGACAGAGGAGCCTCTTAAAGAAGAAGTTACAGGTCTGTGAGAGCCAGAAATCTTGCTTGTTTGTAGGTGACCAAATACTTATTTTCCACCATAATTTGCAAATAAATTTATTAAAAATCCTACAATGTGATTTTCTGGATTTTTTTCCCTCAATTTGTCTGTCATAGTTGACGTGTTCCTATGATGAAAATTACAGGCCTATCTCATCTTTTTAAGTGGGAGAACTTGCACAATTGGTGGCTGACTAAATACGTCATTTGGGACGTAGCATTGACCTGAAGGGCTTTTGCCACCCTGTGATGACGAGGTCCAGTCAGAGTCCTCATCAGTGGTGCTGGGCTGGTCTGAGTGTGTTGTGATTGTAACTCGTCCAGCCCAGTCAGATTAGTCTCTGCTGTAATCAGTGGCTCCTCAGGTATGGTCCTGACTCTAGGAGCTGCAGTGGCTTGATTTGATGATTGGAAGATATTGATGATGATGGTTTGATTTGCACTAGAACCACTAGAATAATCTCTCTCTGTCCCTCTCTTCTCTCTCTCTCTCTCTCTCTCTCTCTCTCTCTCTCTCTCTCTCTCTCTCTCTCTCTCTCTCTCTCTCTCTCTCTCACACTCTCTTTCTCTCTCTCTCTGTCTTTTCTCCTCTCACACACTCACTCTCATTCTTTGTCTCTGTCTTTGTGTCTCTCTCCATCACTTCCTTCCCCCCTCTCCTCCTGTAGCACTCTGATCCCTGATGACACCGACCCAGATGGAGCCTTTCAGAGGGAGGGCTTTGGCAGACAGAGTATGTCAGAGAAACGGACAAAGCAGTTTGGAGATGCCAGTCAGCTGGAGATCATCAAGACACGCAAGTCCAAGAGCATGGATCTAGGTACTAACCCAAACAACCACCATGTCCCTTTCCTCCCTCTCATTGACTCCCTATAGGTCAGCCCTGCCTGGAACCAATGGCACGACGTTATAGGTTGGTTTACCAGACAGAGATTTATGGAAAGGTGGCATCCTATGACCCTGAGCTCTTTAGTAAGGCCATTCTACTGCCAATGTCTGTCTATGGAGATTGCATGGCTGTGTGCTCGATTTTAACGGTTGTGGCTGAAAGAAATAGCCGAATCCACTAATTATGAAGGGTTGTCCACATACTTTTGTATATATAGTGTACATACACATACCCCACTCATTGTTAATTGCATCTATAAGACTTGCATTGCACACCCTGATATTTGCGGCTTCTACTCTATGTAATCTATGTGTGACGCATTTCTCTGTCTTTTATGTGACATCAAACAGGTTGATGCACTGGATCTGCCACACCTCAGAATAATGTTTCAGATGACATTAGACCATCCTGATCGCTTTGGCTCACAGTCATCTTCCCCCTCACACACCCTATGGCTGCGTCCCAAATGGCACCCTGTTCCATTTATATATAGTGCACTACTTTTGACCAGTGGTGCCCTATAAAAAGAATAGGGTGTAATTTGGGACACAGCCTATATCTAATCTGCTTCTGATCCCCACTGAATTACTGTAGTCCTGCACTGTGTTTATATCACAATAGCTCTGATTGCTATCCTAAACCCCTCCATTTCCCTGTTTTTCTGTCTCTGTGTCTCGCATGGTCTCTGATTGCCCTTGAAATTGCCCAAAGATGTGATGATGTACACACTGTACAGTAACATTGTTGGAATGTTTGCATGTTGAATGTGCTCACTAACCAATCCTAAATGTTTATTGCCCCCCTTTAACAGTAGCCGACGAGATTAACCTCACCCCTCGCAAAGAGAACACACCAGGTAAGGAGTGACATGTCACTGAGGGAGAACGGACACCTCATCCATTCCAGTCCCTCCCCACATTCCATCCTGCGAATCCAGACCTGTAGAATCTACCACCTCACAATGAGAAGAGAATAGAATACAAAGAACCTTGAGACAGTTTGAGGTCAATGTGGGTGGGAGAATATGGACTTGGCAGTGATTTTTCTTAAGACACGGTAGCACTGCTAATTGTTCTGTGGATGGGAATGTGAGGAGGGAGAGAGAGATATAGGAAGAGCGAAAGAGAGCGATTGATTGAGAGAGGGAGAGAGCGAGAGAAAGAAAGAAAGAACGCTCTGTCCTTGGCTGGTGCTGCAAACTGACAGCAAGTCATCCGTCATTGTCAGCTGTGTGTTTTCACAGCCACCTCTAAATAGAAGCTCCTTCGAAGGATGGGATTTAGCTGAATGGCACAGTGAAAGCAGGAGAAAGGAAGGGAAACAACAGGAAATGGAGGCGGTCTGGTAGAACTACTGTACACATGAATGAGACTAAATATTTCAATGTCCCTTGTGAGGACACTTTGTTTTCTCCAAACATTGTCTGAGCAGTCACTAGCAAGAGAGAGATGCTGGTTTGCGACCCAAATTGCACCCTATTTCCTATTCAGTGCACTACTTTTGACCAAAGCCCTATATAAGGAATAGGATTCCATTTGGGAAGCAGACCCAAACTTTAACGTGGGTGGCCATGGATATGGTGGCAGCTTGGCTGGAAAATTGAATAGATTGCAGCCTGAACAAGCAGTGCTGGTGCCTATTCATTTTCATCAGGCTGTCCTGTCCTCTTAACGTCTCACTGAAGCAGCGGCTGATGGGCTTTCATGCATCAAACTCCATTCATTTGGTTTTAGCGTTCAGCCAGCAGCTGCACCGCATGCTTCCCAGTCACACCTCGGTGGTAGTCTTAAAAATTACATTAATTCAGGCCTCTGACAGACGGCGTGAGTCAAGAACATCAGGCAGTGGTTTGTTTGAGAAAGAGCTTTGGGAATTTCAGATAGTCAGATCTGGCAACGTCCAGCCTTCTACATATCTGCATTGGCATGTTTGTTTCAGATAGTCAGACCTGGCAACCCAGCTCCAACATATCTGTACTAGGCATGTTTGTTTCAGATACCAGACCTGGCAACCCAGCTCCAACATATCTGTACTAGGCATGTTTGTTTCATATAGTCAGACCTGGCAACCCAGCTCCAACATATCTGTACTAGGCATGTTTGTTTCAGATAGTCAGACCTGGCAACCCAGCTCCAACATATCTGTACTAGGCATGTTTGTACAGACTGCCACCCTATTCAAGCTGAAGATAACGCGGGTCGTACAGAGATCGGCGGTGGTGCCTTATAATAATAATAAATACAGGTATCAATCACCCTGCAGTCGGGAGGAAGGTCGAACAGGGAATACCCTGGAAGTGTCCCAAATAGCACCCTATATCTTATATAATGCACTACATTTGACCAGGGCCCATGGAACTCTGGTCAAAAGTAGTGCACTATGTAGGGAATAGGGTGCCATTTGAGATGCTGCCACTGTGTGGCTATAGGACCCACTGGAGTTGCACATATAGGCACGTAACCGACTGGAAACGTCCTGGAAAGTTTGAAGGAATGACTGTTGCTATTGGCCATTAGGGAGCTGTATACCAGTGGGCAAACAGCCCTGCATTGCCCTCTACTAACCTAGTGGACAAACATGTGGATACAGTCTGTGTCAACAAGGTCCTATTGCCAATCAGTGGATAAGTGTGGCCCAGTGGCCCAGGTTATTGTGTCCCATCACTCCCCTCTCGCAGGCTACGTCCATTCCCTATATAGTGCACTACTTTTGACCAGAACTCTATGGGACATCACTCCCCCTCCCAGGCTGTCACTGTCATCAGTTTCCCCAGGATTTGGGATTTGTTTTGGGCCTGCTAAATGGACCATGCCTCATTGCTACTTTAGCTGGGAGTGAATGTGTATATTAAAGAAGGAGAGTGTAGCACAGGGGCCGGGTAGAGAGAACCCCTGAAACGCTTAAGAAAATAGCCTGAAATCTATTAGCCTCTAAAAGTTATTAGGGCGAAATTGAATAGGTATTCTTTCCTATTTTTTTCCACAAATTAAATTGTAGGAGGGTGGTGATCGTACAATGTACAAAACTATTTTTTATATATATATTTTGTGGATGTCATTTTACAGACAGGTAAATAAAGTACATGTGTGCCTCTTCTTTGCCAAGTCTTAAACTGGAGGCTAGAAACAACAGGTCTGCATCCCAAATGGCACCCTATTCCCTATATAAAGCACTACTAGTACTAGCACCCTGGGTCTCTTGTTTACCCAGTCCCCCAGTAGCTCTGCTACAGTATACTTTGTGGATTAGAGGGAGAGAGAGTCTGCTGGGCTGTTCCCCTGAAGTAATCCATCCCTCTCTCTGTTTGCATCCCAAATGCCACCCTATTCCGTATATAGTGCACTACTTTTATATGGGCCCTGGTCAAAAGTAGTGCACTACATAGGCAATAGGGTGCCATTTGAGCCGCATCGTCTCTACACCTCCATACCACTCTACCTTTATTTCTCTACAATACCCCCTCAACCTGTGAGTGATGAAGAGATGTACTGTACACCGACAGGGGTTTTCAACTCTTACCCTACGAGGTCCGGAGCCTGCTGGTTTTCTGTTCTACCTGATAATTAATTGCACCCACCAGTCCCTGATTAGAGTGGAAGAATGAAAAAAAGCTTTGAGGTCCAGATTTGAATTTGAGGGACCTACTCTTATCTAGGCTTTAGCCAAAACACTATCATTGTAAAGGTTTATCCCCTTTTTTCTCAATGCAACATAACCCATTTGGTTACATGTTACACAGTGTGAGCTCCATCCAAGTTTTCATTACAACTCACAGGTAGTAAAGTAAAATAACAAAATGCTTTAGTTAAACACAGCCCTGTATTTAAAAAATACAAAAGCTCCTTTAGTTCACTCACAGCTTTATCAATTAACTACGTTTTGATACTGTTGCTCCTCCCTAGGGTCTTCCACCAGGGACGTGGGTCCTTCCCTAGGCCTCAAGAAGTCCAGCTCTCTAGAGAGTTTACAGACAGCCGTTGCCGAGGTAACACTGAACGGTGACATGCCCTTCCACAGGCCACGCCCACGCATCATCAGGGGGCGGGGCTGCAACGAGAGCTTCCGGGCCGCCATCGACAAGTCATACGACAGGCCAGGCGCTACAGAGGAGGACGATGAGGACATGGAGACATGTAAGATAGACTTCTATTGGACAGATCTCCATAAGATAGACTTCTATTGTCAGATCTCAGTAAGATAGACATCTCTTGGACAGATCTTAGTTCAGGAGACATGTAAGATATAATTATATTGGATAGAAATCTTAGCTAACCAAGGCCAAATACTTTCACACATACATACTGTATCTTCCATTGATATCTACACACAATTAATGGTAAAGTTCAAGTTACCTGTGCGTATTAAAGGTCAGGATTCAAGATCAAATATTCAAAGACCATTTCTTCTTTAAAGATTCCGCCAATATAAAACATTCTGTTACTGTCTGTCCAGTGGAGGAGGACACCGAGGAGAGCTCTCGGTCCGGGCGCGACTCTGTGTCCACCGTGGCAGACCTGACCCCACTACCCAACACAGAGAGACCGCTGGTCAATGGCAACCACACCAATGAAGACAAGAAGAAGGATAAGGGAGGGAATGATAAAAAGAAACAGAGGGACAAAGAGAAGGACAGCAAGAACAAGGCTAAGAAAGGCATGCTGAAAGGCCTGGGAGACATGTTCAGGTAGGACGCATGGACGCACACACTCACTCTCCATCCTCCTTTACCGGTGTTTTACCCACCATTATAAGTGGGTACTGGGATCATGCCTTTCATCTGATTGTCTGAGATGGTCTCTGATTGTCTGAGATGGTCTCTGATTGTCTGGGATGCTCTCTGAGCTGTCCGAGATGGTCTCTGATTGTCTGGGATGCTCTCTGAGCTGTCCGAGATGGTCTCTGATTGTCTGGGATGCTCTCTGAGCTGTCCGAGATGGTCTCTGATTGTCTGGGATGGTCTCTGATTGTCTGAGATGCTCTCTGGGGTGTCTGGGATGCTCTCTGGGGTGTCTGGGATGCTCTCTGGGGTGTCTGGGATGCCAATGATCAGATATTCCTAGTGGTTTTGAAAAGGCTATGTCCCAAATAGCATCCTATTCCCTATATATAGTGCACTACTTATTTAGTAAAAGTAGTGTACTAAATAGGGAATAGGGTGCTATCGTGGTTCTGACAGAGAGAATGCCGACAGTGTAAAATAATGAGATCCAGTGCGAAGGAGAAGGAGCTCCTGGCAGACATGCAGATCAGATGTGTTTGGCCTAAAGAGGTGTGTGTGTTATTGTGTTTGGCCTTAAGAGGTGTGTGTGTTTGGCCTAAAGGTTGCTGGAAGCTGGAATAATTTGGCTGCTATAATCGCAGGGAACTGTAGAATCATTATGCAGTTGTTCTCCCATTGACACGAGCACTGTCAGTAGTTACACACGCAAGTATACACACACATACATACATACATACACACACACACACTACACACTTTAATCAAGCCCAGATAAAGTATTTGAAATACTATTTAAACCCAGGTCTTGTTGGAGTGTGTCGCAGAGACAGAGGCTAGTCAGAGCTGACCCTCTCAGCTCTCTGGGCACCACACACACGCACACACACATTCATACACACTGCAGCCCAATCAAAGCCTCATTACCATCAAAGCACCATAAGACCACAGAAGCCTCCCTCTCCTACTATACACCAATCACCACTTGGACTCAAAGCAACACCCAATCTGCTCGCTTGGCAGCCTCCTCAAAATGGCCACTGCCCAGACACACACTAACACACACACGTGGCAGCATCAGTACGGTTGGTTTTTCAATGCTACGGTATAGTGAAGTGAAGAACTGTAGTACTGTAACTCATGAAATGTCTCGAGCTGTGCTAGAGTCAGTGAAACTGTCAAGCCAGACCTTATCAGGTCAAGATGAATTTGATATGCATCTGTTACGTGATTGCAATGCATCCTGTCTGTCCATCTCATATCTATGTGGTTTGATTTTAAACCGTCGTGGCTTATCGTCATCTTCTCATGGACAGTCTTTATCTGAGAAAATAACTCTACCGCAAATATTTAAAGCAATGCAGTCTCTCTTTCTCTCTCTCTCTCTCTCTCGCTCTCTCTTTCTCTCTCTCTCGCTCTCTCTTGCTCTCTCTCTCTCTCTCTCTCTCTCTGTGTTATGACACTTTCTCAACAGAGCCATTGAACTTGAAGTCTCAAGTCGCCTGCTTCTTTAACTAAAATATATCTTGTAAATTCCCATCTTATCATTGGTGTGGAACTCATAAGCAGATAAATTATAAGGGTTCTGTGTACAGAATATGAAATGCCCTTCTGTCATGATGAATGTCCTACTCGTCTCAGAAAGTTTCACTAGTTCCTCCTATCATAAATCTCCAGTGTGTCTGAAGGAGACTGTGGCTGTGTCCCAAATGGCAGCCTATTCCCTATATACATAGGGGCTCTGGTCTAAAGTAGTGCACTATAAAGGGAATAGGGTGCCATTTGGGAGTCCCAAATAAAATTGGGACGTGGCTGGTGTTTAAGGAGACTTAATGGAATCCACTGGAGTGTAAAGAGAAACTGTCACCCGCTGTCTCTGTGATAGATAGGACTGCTCTTCATATTAACACCTACACATCACTGTCAACGACTTTATGCTACATTTGAGGCCATTTGTTGATCAATTAATCAGGTAATAGACCTCCCCCTGCTGTATTTCACTCTCATCCCTGTCTCTCGCTCTGTCTCCTTTCATTATCTCTCACACTTACTCTCTCGCTCTCTATTGAACTCGGAGAGACTCTGCATGCCAATTTCCCTCTGAATAAGCCTTGGCAAACTCAGTCAAGTAGAATGAAAAAGTTGAGAGCTAAACATTTGATGGAGTTTTTGTCAGAAGAGAGTTGGAGAGAATGGCAGAGTTGATCACCATTAGTAGTTTACTAGTTATTGTCTCTGGGGGAACTGTTTGAATGCGTCCCAAATGGCATCCTATTCTCTATAAAGTGTCCTACTTTTAACCATGTCCGATAGGGCTCTGGTCAAAAGTAGTGCATTAGGGAATAGGGTGCCATTTGGGATGCACCCTTAGAAATACCCAAATTGAAGCCATTTCGGTAAAATTGTTTGTCTGCTGCCCTAATTATATTTCAGGTTTGGTAAACATCGCAAGGACGGAGAGAAAATAGAGCGTAAAGGATCAAGCAAGTGGAGGCCAGAGGAGCTACAAGCCTCAGAGGAAGAAACACTGAGGATGAGGCTGGAGCAGGAGAGGTGAGTGTCTGCCTACACACACCATTTTTTATTAGATGTTTTCTTGGTATAGAGACTGACAGGACAGTTAAGAAAATACATGTTTTGTGTCAAAGTCGTGGTGGGACTGGGAATCGATTCCACACGGATACAAACGTAATTTGCTGAAAGGCATTGGGTGATGCCCCCAGGCCACAAGCTACTGTTGAAGTCTGAAGTTTACATACACTTAGGTTTTTCAACCACTCCACAAATTTCTTGTTAACAAACTATAGTTTTAGCAAGTCGGTTAGGACATCTACTTTGTGCATGACACAAGTAATTTTTCCAACAATTGTTTACAGACAGATTATTTCACTTATAATTCACTGTATCACAATTCCAGTGGGTCAGAAGTTTACTTACTCTAAGTTGACTGTGCCTTTAAACAGCTTGGAAAATTCCAGAAAATTAGGTCATGGCTTTAGAACCTTCTGATAGGCTAATTGACATAATTTGAGTCAATTGGAGGTGTACCTATGGATGTATTTCAAGGCCTACCTTCAAACTCAGTGCCTCTTTACTTGACATCATGGGAAAATCTAAAGAAATCAGCCAAGACCTCAGAAAAAATATTGTACTCCTCCACAAGTCTGGTTCATCCTTGGGAGCAATTTCCAAATGCCTGAAGGTACCACATTCATCTGTACAAACAATAGTACACAAGTATAAACACCATGGGACCACGAAGCTGTCATACCGCTCAGGAAGGAGACACATTCTGTCTCCTAGAGATTAACGTACTCAGGTACACAAGCTCTGTCAGGAGGAATGGGCCAATATTCACCCAACTTATTGTGGGAAGCTTGTGGAAGGCTACCCGAAACGTTTGACCCAAGTTAAACAATTTAAAGGCAATGCTACCAAATACTAATTGACTTCAACTGTATACTACTAGAGGTCAAATAGGATATTGCACAAGACATTGCTGCCACTGAAATGTACCATTGATGCAAAACTAAACTAAAGCCATTAACAGGGCTTTCTGGTCAGTGTCACATAGTATTTTCTGTTTTCACCAGGAGCCAAAGAAAGGTCAAGGGTCAACATATTGGGAAACCTCACTGAAAGAGCCTGCTCGGTCTTCATTCCCCGGCCTGTCTTACTTGCCCCTGTATCAATGACTCCATCCTTTTCTGTGATCCCGCAAGTCAACTACTAGCTATATCCACACATAAGCTAGAGACAGGGTGTGAGTCCCAAGTGGCACCCTATTCCCTATATAGTTTGCCCTGGTCAAAAGTAGTGCACTATATTGGGAATAGGGTGCTATTTGGGACACAACCAAACAATAGAGAGATGGAGTGTTTGGTTGGTGCTTGATGTACACCACCCTACTGCAGCACTGAGTGTTTCCTTTGATTTAACATCTATTGAAGGACTGAATGGTTTGGGGGCAATCATTGACAACATGAGAGCTTCTTTTGAAGCCCATATATTTAGTGCCCTGGCTGTGGGTGATAATGATCACATTCATCACAACACTTCCATTTCTACGTACCATGTCATTACGGTGCTGATGCACAGCCAATCACTTGGACATGGAGACCAAATCAAAGGAACTGCCATTATAAAATCACATCAACAAAAGAGTCCTCTCTGCTTTGGGCCCTCAGCTAATAAGTGTTGCAAATGATGGATTCAGAAGGAAATATACTGCAAGGTGAATCGATGCACAATTTATGTAGATCATAAGCCATGGCTTTACTTATGTTAATGATTTTGTCGTGAAGGACCGAGAGTTAAGACAGCCAGAAATCATTATGATCAAACCTATAGGAAACACTTGTATGAATAAATCTGACGTGATTTACTGTCAAGTCAGATTTACTGTAGTAGCCATTATTGAAGATACAAAATATGTGGACACCCCTTCAAATTAGTGGATTCGGCTATTTAGAAAGAAAAAGGGTAGATGTAACCCCCCCACTTATACTTATACCCCCCTTTATTCCACCCCCCCCCCCCTTATTCCACCCTATTCCCCTCCCGACTGCTCGGGTGGCGGGGCCAGCACACGCTGCCCAAAGGTAGATTACAATATGACAATTGAGAGTGTGTTAAAAAGTACAAATTCACAGCGCCGACTGGTCCAAGTAAGAGAGGAAAGGCTGCCAGATTTGATCAAATGTTGATAATTTATTGTTCAGAATATATCTAATTATTTCTAAGTGTACAGTGTTTGCCAATTCGCTGAGCCATAATTTGGTAGAGGGCGCTTCCCTCCTTTTCCCAAAAAACAAGATTCATTTTTTTGCCGAAATGAGACTGTAAGAGATTAGTTTTTTTTGGGAGTTGGTTAATCCGTTTAGGGAATCGGACACTCCCAGGATTATCAGAAGCGGGTCTGGGTCTATTGAAGTCTCCAGAACTGCAGAGAGGACTCCAAAAATTCCACACCAATAACCATACAGGCTAGAGCATAGGGCAAAGCAGTGGAGTAGTGTACCCTGCTCAGCCTGACATTTATCACACATAGGGGATGTATCAGGAAATATCCTATGCAGTTTAGTTTTGGAATAGTGTAATCTGTGTTATACCTTAAATTGTATGAGACGATGTCTGGAGTTAATGGAGCAGGTGTGGATATACTCCAAGCTATCCTCCCAGTCTGCCACCGAAATGTCAGTTCCTTAGTTCTTCCTCCCATTTTGCCTTAATGGCATCAGTAGAGGGTGCGCTAACAGATTGAAAAGCGTCATATAGACGAGATATCAGTTTGTCTGTGGTGGGGCATATTTTTATGCATCCGTCAAACATGGAAGGTTTAGCATTCCCAAATGTTGGGAGGTGTTTTCTAACATAGTCTCTAATTTGTAGGTATCTGAAAAAGTTACTTCTGGGAAGGTTATACGTTCCCTCAGCGATTCAAAGGAAGCAAAGGTCCCTCCTATATATAAATCCCCTATGGTACTTATCCCCAACTCTCCCCATCGCTCAAAGGTGTTATCAAGGTTAGAGTGGGCAATGGAGGGATTCCTGGCAACAGGGAGCATGAATGATATTGGTCTAAGCTCAAAGTGGACTTTAATTTGCTTCCAGATTCGGACTGTGCTATGTATAATAGGATTGTTACGGTAAAGTGACATCTCCAGATTGACAGGTGACAAAATCACAGCACCAATAGAGAAGAGGTGACACTCCTCACGCTCCATACTAAGCCAGCTGGATGGCGGGGGTGCGTCATCCAGCAAAAACGTAACAGCGCAGAGGTTAGCGGCCCAATAGTAAAATATAAAATTTGGGAGAGACAATCCTCCTTCCATCTTGGATTTACATAGGTGTTTTTTACCTATCCTGTGTGATTTATAATCCCAGATGAAAGGATTGACAATAGAGTCCAGTTGTTTATGAAAGGATTTAGTTATGAATACTGGGATGTTCTGGTATAGGAAGACCATTTTAATGGCATTAATTCTTCTGAGCAGAGAAATTGGGAGAGTTCTCCAAAATTGTATGTTTGCCTTGAGATTTTGCATCAGAGAGGGGAAATTCTCTTTAAATAGTAAGGAGTATTGTTTGGTAACTACAATTCCAAGGTAGATACATTTTTCTGAAGATAACTTAACTGGAAAATGTTCTAGCCAGGAGGTGTTTTGCAACAGTATGGGCATTAATTCACTCTTGTTCCAATTTATTCTGTATCACGAGAAGGTACCAAACAAATTAATCACCTCAAGAATAGCTGGAATACTAGCTTGGGGTTCTGTTACATAGAGGAGAATATAATCTGCGTATAGGGAAATCTTATTTAGAGTATCTTTAGTATTATAGCCGTGTATTGCTGAATGAGATCTGATCGCTTGAGCGAGAGGTTCAATAATTAGGGCGAAGAGCATAGGCGACAGCGCACAACCCTGCCTTGTCCCTCTGTAAAGGTTAAATCGGGGCGACAGTGATTGGTTAGTGAGTATTCTCGCACAAGGGTTCCTATATAAAAGCTGGATCCAATTTATGAACCCATCTCCAATATTACATTTCTGTAGGACCTTGAATAGATAGGGCCACTCAACTTGGTCAAAGGCCTTTTCGGCGTCAAGAGATAGAACGGCAAGGTCCACGTTAGGTAACCTCTGAGAATACATAATGTTGAAGAGGTGCCTGAGATTGAAGAATGAGTTTCTGTTAGGGATAAAGCCGGTCTGGTCCGAATGGACCAATTTGCCAATTAAAGTGCTAAGCCTGTTAGCCAGAGTTTTTGCTAAAATCTTTTGGTCTGTGTTAAGGAGGGATATTGGTCTGTATGACCCTACCTCTTCCGGATCTTTACCCTTCTTATGTATAACTGTAATAAACGCCTCATCCAAAGTAGATGGGAGAGCTCCATCCTCATTGGCCTGAACCAACATTTTGTGCAGGTAGGGAGAGAGCATGTTGCTGAATGTTTTATAGAATTCACCAGGGTATGCATCTGGGCCCGGGGTCTTGCCACTCTTTAGAGATTTAATTGTTTCTCTAATTTCTTCAAGAGATATTTCCTTATTCAGGAAGTTAGAGTCTTGAAGATTACAGTCCTCCAAAAAGTGTTGCATAATTAAGGGGTTAGGATCCGCTTTAGATGTATATAGAGTCTCATAAAACTGGCGGAATCTGTCATTGATGTCTTTGGGGGAGGAGAGTAATTCCCCAGATGCAGATTTAACTTTGTGAATCATTCGGTCACACATTTTTTCGAAGTTGTCTGGCGAGTCATTTGTGTGGTTTGTCACCAAACTCAAAATATTTTTGCTTGGCATAGAGAAAAGATTTAGCAATTTTAGCCGAGAGGATCTGATTGTATTTACATTTTAAATACATACTTTTTTTTATGTTTCTCCATAGATGGATGTCTAGCATTCTCCCTATCCAGTAAGTGAATTTGTCCCTCCAGTTCTACCAATTTTCTTCTGTTTTGCCTACTCCTGGCAGTCTGAAAGGAGATGATACATCCTCTCAAATACGCCTTCAGCGTTTCCCACAATAATGCTGGGGAAGTCTCTGTGTTGTCGTTGGTATCAAAGACAAATGTAATTTGGTCTTTAAGATGTTCACAGAATGTTGGTTCTGTGAGGAGCTGAGGATTCAACCTCCAGACCCTCTCGTTTGGTACGATGTCACCCAATCTCAGGGAGAAGGTGAGTGGCCTGTGGTCAGAGATTATAATATCATGATATCTCACATTACAGGTATAGGGGAGTAGTTTAGCATCAACCAAAAAGTAGTCAATTCGAGTATATACATTGTGAACATGAGAGTAAAATGAGTATTCCCTACCCGTAGGGTTAGAGATCCTCCATATATCAAATAAGTTCACATTTTTTATGTAGGTATTCAAGAATTCACTTGAATAGGAGGTAGGGGTTCACCGGGTAGAGGATCTATCCAAATATTGGTCTAGTACACAGTTAAGGTCCCCTCCAATGACCAGATTAGTATGGGAGATATCTGGAATCAGGGCAAGGACTCTTTTGAAAAAAGAGGGGTTAGCAATGTTTGGCCCATAGATATTTAGTAGAGTTACAGAAGTAGAGTGGATCTCTCCCATTACGATCACATAACGACCCTCTTTATCCACAATAGTGGTTTTATGTAGAAAGGGAATTCCTTTCCGTACCAGAATCGCTGTGCCTCTCGTTTTGGCAGAGAAGTTAGAGTGATACACTTGCCCCACCCACTTACATTTAAGTCTGTTATGAGAATTGTTTTTCAGATGGGTTTCTTGCAAAATTATAATATCAGACGAAAGTGCTTTCAAGTGGGCTAGGACCTTGCCTCTCTTAATTGGTTTGTTTAAACCCTTGACATTCCAGGAAGTGAATGTAAGCCCCGCCCTCCTCTCATTTGTAGTTCCTATGGTAGCCTGCATAACATGTAACTCACTAAAAAGGTAAGAAAGCGCACCAAACCATCACGATCAGCATATGTAGCACCTACACCCGAGCTGTATCCAGGCAATGACAAAGGCAGAACAGGACAAAGCATCAACTTGCTATCCAGGTGTCTGCCCCTTCCCAACCATCACCCCCAGACCCCTGCAAGCAATAAATACATGGTATGGTAATAGGAATGATGTAAGAATTGAAAAATAAATAACGAAACAAAACAATAATGGGGGAATGTAAGTATATCCATCCGAAAGTGTCAATGATCCGACCTGGAAGGCCTCCCAAACAGGCATCGCTCTAAACCCAGTCAGAATGAAAGTGAAATTAACGTTAAATGAGAGCTCTGACCACCCTCCAACCGTTTAATACGGTTTCATCCGTTATGGTATAGAATGGGTTCGAGTCCATGAGCAGACCCTAACATACAATGACAAGGCACTCTAACCTGTACGGGGGATTGGCGTATATTCCCGGATAAACTTCTCGGCGTCCAAAACCGAGGAGAGCCAAATCTTCCCGGAAGACGGGGTAATTCTTAGTCTTGCAGGGAAGAGCAAGGCTGGGCGAAGATGGAGTTTGTAGAGTTTGGTCATGACATCTCTGTATCCAGCGCGGTGCTTTGCCACATCGGGCGCATAATCCTCATAGACACGAAAGGGGTGGCCTTTATGTAACAGGTTGGCCCTCATTCGAGCTTCGCGCAGGATAAGATCCTTGGTCTTGAAACTGTGACAACAGATGATTACTGGGCGAGGACGCTGGCCCGGGTCCAGGCACTGGGACAAGGGCGCGATGTGCACGGTCCAGTAGGGGATCCGAAGCCAAAACATCCGGTCCCATTGCATCCTTCAGTAGCTTGGCGAAGAAGTCGGTGGGGCGAGAGCCCGCCTCCACCCCTTCTGCCAGACCCACAACGCGAAGGTTATGACGCCTGGATCTGCCCTCCAGGTCGACCACTTTCACAGAAAGCCTCTGCACACTATCCTGCAATGACGTGCATAGCTTCTCTAACTCGTCGATCTTACCAGCGTTGAATTCAGAAGTAAGTTAGGTTAGATTATTTCGCAAAAAAGTTGCAGGAGCCTCTCACACACAGCCGTTCACTCCAACATGCTAGCTCCGCCCCCCGAGCTCAGGGACTTTCAACGTGGCACCGTCATAGGATGCCACTTTTCCAATAAGTCAGTTCATAAAATGTCTGCCTTGCTAGAGCTGCTCCGGTCAACTGTGAGTGCTGTTATTGTGAAGTGGAAACGTCTAGGGGCACCAACGGCTCAGCCGCGAAGTGGTAGGCCACACAAGCTCACAGAACGGGACCGCCGAGTGCTGAAGTGCGTAGCTCGAAAAGATTGGCTGTCCTCGGTTGCAACACTCACTACCGAGTTTCAAACTGCCTCTGGAAGCAACATCAGCACAAGAAATGTTAGTCGGGAGCTTCATGAAATGGGTTTCCATGGCCGAGCAGCCGCACACAAGCCTAAGATCACCATGTGCAATGCCAAGTATCGACTGGAGTGGTGTAAAGCTCGCCGCCATGGAATGATGAATCATGCTTCACCATCTTGCAGTCCGACGGACAAATCTGGGTTACCTACCTGCCCGACTGCATAGTGCCAAATGTAAAGTTTGGTGGAGGAGGAATAATGGTTCGGGCAAGGCCCCTTAGTTCCAGTGAAGGGAAATCTTAATGCTACAGCATACAATGACATTCTAGACGATTCTGTGCTTTCAACTCTGTGGCAACAGTTTGGGGAAGGCCCTTTCTTGTTTCAGCATGACAATGGCCTTGTGCACATAGCGAGGTCCATACAGAAATGGTTTGTCGATCGGTGTGGAAGAACTTGACTGGCCTGCACAGAGCCCTGACCTCAACCCTATCGAACACCTTTGGGATGAATTTGAACACCGACTGTGAGCTAGGCCTAATCGCCCAACATCAGTGTCCTCTGTACATTTCTGATCACATTCATTACAAATCTCTAGATGGATCTCAAGGTACAGTAAGTCAGTGTGGGTGTATCATCAATCATGCTTCATTTCTTATACAGATGAAACCCTTGTATTCTCAGTGTGCTAACTACCTACCCCTCCACCCCTCTCTCTACAGACCATTCCTTGGTGAACAGCTATGGTATTCATTTTAACTGCAAGGAGGGAGTACCTCAACGAGCACATAATTACAGCTATGCCAATTATCAACCTTTAAACTAGCAATTATCATCCCCTCGCTTCTCTCTGGGCCTCTTTATTGCCGGGGAAAGAGAAAGGAGGACAGACAGGTTTGCCTCATCTAGCACTCAACAGGGAAATCTACATAATTATTCCTCAAGAAATGTGCAGAATGAAATGATAAGTCAAAGAAAAGGGTTTCCCATTTAAGTGTGAAATAAAATAGTCATTATACGTGAAAATATTTCTCCAAAAAGGCAGTAATATTTCCCTGATGAGCTTGAAAAGAGCTCATCACATATTTCAGGCAGTCGCTGAGATGAATAGGCTAAGCCATCTTTTCAATAATATTATGTTTAGGATTTCTTAATGGAAACATAGTCCTCTTATAACACGTTAGCACTGCAGCCTGCCCTGAGTGAAGACACAAGCTAAAGCTTGTTTGTAGACTCAGCAAGTATCTAAATTACCAGAAGGAAACGGGCTCTTGAGATCTTTCTTTAAACCGGGAGAAAACTAAGTTTGTGTTGGGAGTGTAGTAAGCTACTGATGGGAAACACTGTAATGCTGATAAGATAAGGGCAGACATGGCAATCTGCTCCCTGTGTTTGGCTCCCTCAGAAGCCTTTCCATGGAAGGGAGGTGGAGGGGTCACCAATGCTATTTTCTAAGCAGGCTAGCTAGACTGATCGACTGAATTGTCTCCTTACAATAGCAGCTGCCTTGACATGAAAGCCAGTACAATCTCAATCCCTACATCTTCTGAAAGAACTACAACAGCAGAATTGGCTTCCTCAAATTCAAGCTCTGTTTACTTACTACCACAAAAATGCTAATTGTTCCAAACACCATTCAAATTAGATATTCTATCTAGAGAATAGCAAGTGCCAGCACAGGTCATAATCCTGTGCCTCTATCCAAGTGGGCCAGCCAGGAAGAAGAGCTGAGTTAACCATTGGACCAAACAATGGCCTCAGCCCTGACATGTTTCTGTGAGGAAACTCTCTGAGGTCTTAATGATTGACCGTGATGAGAGATGGAAATATCTCTACTTGGCAGAGAGTAGGTGGATAGGAGCTATAAGGGGTTCTATACTAGGGAAGGAGGGGGTAGATGATGGCATAAGAACCAGGGTTGATGAGAGGCCTTTCCTCAGCTTCCACACAGAACAATGTGCCATTGTGTCCACTGTGTAACGATAATGTGTGATGTCCCTTGGTGGCAGCTGTGGAAAAAGTACCCAATTTTCATACTTGAGTAAAAGTAAACATACCTTTTTATAGAAAATGACTCAAGTAAAAGAGAAAGTCACCCAGTAAAATACTACTTGAGTAAAATAATTTGGTTTTAAATATATTTAAAGTTGCACTATGCAGAATTATTCCGCCGTATTCTGCTTACTAAAACTCGAATAGTTCGCTAAATTTCAGTTTATGTTACAAAATAAGCTAGTATAGTGTAGAGAATCATTCTACCATCGAAACCAATGCAGAATATATTTTCCATAACCCAAAATATTGTTGTTTCAGCTGTTTGAAGCTGGTGTACAAAACCGAAAGTAAAAGATGCAAAAACTAAACTTAAGAACGGAAGTATAGAAATAGTGTACATAAATCTACAGCATCTTACACTTGCTTTCAAGTAGAATGATAGATTTAAAACTCACATTTCTAAGTGAATTTGGTCTGATTACCCAAAAAGTTCTGTATTGCTCAAAAGTAAATGTCATTGCTAATATACTTAACTATCAAAAGTAAAAGTATAAATTATTTCAATTTCCTTATATAAAGCAAACCAGACGGCACCATTTTCTTGTTTTTTTAATTTACGGATATCCAGTGGCACACTCCAACACTCAGACATAATTTACAAACGAAGCATGTGTGTTTAGTGAGTCCGTCAGAGGCACCACGGATGATCAGGGATGTTCTCTTTAAAAGTGCGTGAATTTGACAATTTTCCTGTCCTGCCAAGCGTTCAAAATGTAACAAGTACTTTTGGGTGTCAGGGAAAATGTATGGAGTAAAAAGTACATTATTTTCCTTAGGAATGTAGTGAAGTAAAAGTAAAAGTAGTCAAAAAATATAAATAGTAAAGTACAGATAGCCCAAAAAATAACTTAAGTAGTACTTTAAAGTATTTTTACTTAAGTAATTTACACCACTGCTTGGTGGTTACTAACAGCTACACAATATGGATAAAACATACTGAATGAAAGGAAACTCGGATGGAAGGTCCTGTGGGGATTAGATGTACTGTGAGGGAAAAAAGTATTTGATCCCTTGCTGATTTTGTACGTTTGCCCACTGACAAAGAAATGATCAGTCTATAACTTTAATGGGCGGTTTATTTGAACAGTGAGAGACAGAATAACAACAAAAATCCAAAAATAACGCATGTCAAAAATGTTATAAATTGATTTGCATTTTAATGAGGGAAATAAGTATTTGACCCCTCTGCAAAACATGACTTAGTACTTGGTGGCGAAACCCTTGTTGGCAGTCACAGAGGTCAGACGTTTCTTGTAGTTGGCCACCAGGTTTGCACACATCTCAGGAGGGATTTTGTCCCACTCCTCTTCTCCAAGTCATTAAGGTTTCGAGGTTGATGTTTGGCAACTTGAACCTTCAGCTCCCTCCACAGATTTTCTATGGGATTAAGGTCTGGAGACTGGCTAGGCCACTCCAGGACCTTTAATGTGCTTCTTCTTGATCCACTCCTTTGTTGCCTTGGCCGAGTGTTTTGGGTCATTGTCATGCTGGAGTACCCATCCACGACCCATTTTCAATGCCCTGGCTGAGGGAAGGAGGTTCTCACCCAAGATTTGACGGTACATGGCCCCGTCCATCGTCCCTTTGATGCGGTGAGTTGAGTTGATGCCAAAGAGCTACATTTTGGTCTCATCTGACCACAACACTTTCACCCAGTTCTCCTCTGAATCATTCAGATGTTCATTGGCAAACGTCAGACGGGCCTGTATATGTGCTTTCTTGAGCAGGGGGACCTTGCGGGCGCTGCAGGATTTCAGTCCTTCACGGCGTAGTGTGGTACCAATTGTTTTCTTGGTGACTATGGTCCCAGCTGCCTTGAGATCATTGACAAGATCCTCCCGTGTAGTTCTGGGCTGATTCCTCACCGTTCTCATGATCATTGCAACTACACGAGGTGAGATCTTGCATGGAGCCCCAGGCTGAGGGAGATTGACAGGTATTTTGTGTTTCTTCCATTTGCGAATAATCGCACCAACTGTTGTCACCTTCTCACCAAGCTGCTTGGCGATGGTCTTGTAGCCCATTCCAGCCTTGTGTAGGTCTACAATCTTGTCCCTGACATCCTTGGAGAGCTCTTTGGTCTTGGCCATGGTGGAGAGTTTGGAATCTGATTGATTGATTGCTTCTGTGGACAGGTGTCTTTTATACAGGTAACAAGCTGAGATTAGGAGCACTCCCTTCAAGAATGTGCTCCTAATCTCTGCTCGTTACCTGTATAAAAATGTATAACATTTTTGACATACGTTTTTCTGGATTTTTTTGTTGTTATTCTGTCTCTCACTGTTCAAATAAACCTACCATTAAAAGTATAGACTGATAATTTCTTTGTCAGTGGGCAAATGTACAAAATCAGCAGGGGATCAAATACTTTTTTCCCTCACTGTATACATAATCACTTTATATTCCAGACAGTTGATTCACCAGACAGATGCTTGCTGTGTCTGTGTCCCAAATGGTACCGTATTCCCTATATAGTGCACTACTTTTGACCAGGCCTAGTGAACTATATGGGGAATAGGGTGCCATTTAGGACGCACAAACAATTCTGTTTTTCTGTCTAGCTGTGAAGAGAAGGCCCTGACCCTCACCTGAGAAGTAAATTCATACAGTCAGTCAATTAGAGGTAGATTTTTTTCTAGCCTCTGGCCTTGACCAATCAATATCTGTTTTGCTGGAGGAATTGCAACTCCCAACTGATCCTTGTGAAAGGAACTCTGCCATTACAGATCAGACATTGATTAGGTTGATGTTTCTGCTTCTCCACCCTTCCCAAGGTAGCCTACTCACAGACCGCCACAGAAGTTCTAACTATTTCACTGCATCAGTGGAAAGTTTACACAAGGAGAGGGTTTATAAAAATACATAAGTGTAATAGAAAGGAGGGCAGCTGCTTTTTACAATAAGGATGTGAAAATAGTTTTCGTCTCAAATGGCACCCTATTCCCTGTATAGGGCTATGGTCAAAAGTAGTACACTACATAGGGAACCATACCAGACAAGCTAAATGCCTTCAATACTCGCTTTGAGGCAAGCAACACTGAACCATGCATAAGAGCACCAGCTGTTCCGGATGACTGTGTGATCATGCTCTCCGTAGCCGATGTGAGTAAGACCTTCATAAGGCTGCAGAGCCAGACGGATTACCAGGACTGCTTACTCAGAGCATGCACTGACCAGCTGGCAAGGGTCTTCACTGACATTTTCAACCTCTCCCTGACCCAGTCTGTAATAACTACATGTTTCAAGCAGACCACCATAGTCCCTGTAACCAAGAACGCCAAGGTAACCTGTCTAAATTACTATCGCCCCGTAGCACTCATATCTGTAGCCATGAAATGCTTTGAAAGGCAGGTCATGGCTCACATCAACACCATCGTCCCAGACACCCTGGAACCACTCCAATTTGCATACTGCCTCAAAAGATCCGCAGATGACGCAATCCCTATTGCACTCCACACTGCCCTTTCCCACCCGGACAAAAGGAACACCTACGTGAGAATGCTGTTCATTGACTACAGCTCAGCGTTCAACACCATAGTGCCCTCCAAGCTCATCACTAAGCTAAGGACCCTGGGATGTAACACCTCCCTCTGCAACTGGATCCTGGACTTCCTGATGGGCCAGGTGGTGAGGGTAGGCAACAACACATCCGCCATGCTGACCCTCAACACGGGGGCTCCTCAGGGATGTGTGCTTAGTCCCCTCCTGTACTCCCTTTTCACCCACAACTGCGTGGCCACGCACGACTCCAACACTATCATTACCTTTGCCAACATCACAACAGTGGTAGGCCTGATCCATGACGACGATGAGACCTGGAAGTGTGGTGCCACGACAACAACCTCTCCTTCAATGTCAGTAAGACAGGAGCTGATCGTGGACTACAGGAAACTGAGGGCGGAGCACACCCACACTCACATTGATGGGGCTGTAGTGGAGCGGGTCGAGAGCTTCAAGTTCCTCGGTGTTCACATCACTAAGGACCCATCATGGTCCAAACATACCAACACAATCCAGAAGAGAGCACGACAACGCCTCTTACCCCTCAGGAGACTGAAAAGATTTGACATGGGCCCTCAGATCCTCAAAGTTCTACAGCTGCACTATTGAGAGCATCTTGACTGGCTGCATCACCGCTTGGTATGGCGACTGCTTGGCATCCGACTGCAAGGCACTAAATACGGTAGTGCGTATGGCCCAGTACATCACTGGGGCCGAGCTCCCTGCCACCCCATTCCTCTATACCAGGTGGTCAGAGGAAGGCCCTAGAAATTGTCAGTCTACAGCCACCAAAGTCAAAGACTGTTCTATCTGCTACCGCACGGCTAGCGGTACCGGAGCGCCAAGTCTGGGACCAAAAGGTTCCTGAACAGCTTCTACCCCCAAGCCATAAGACTGCTGAACAGTTAATCAAATGGCTACCCTGACTATTTTGCACTGGCTCTATGCACACTCACTGGACTCTACCCATATAGTCACACATCCTACACCGACACTCCAAAACACATACACACAAACACTACATACGCTCACACACACAAAACATACACATGCATATTGATGCCACACACACACATATACACACTTTTACACTCTTCACACATGCTGCTGCTACTCTGTTTATTATCTATCCTGATTGCCTAGTCACTTTTACCCCTACTTACATGTACATATTACCTCAATTACCTCAACTACCTCGTACCCCTGCACATTGACTCTGTCCTGGAACTCCTTGTACAATGAGTATACAAAAAAATTGAGAACACCTGCTCTTTCCATGAGACTGACCAGGTGAATCCAGGTGAAAGCTATGATCCCTTGTTGATGTCACTTGTTAAATCCACTTCAATCAGTGTAGATGAAGGGGAGGAGACAGGTTAAAGAAGGATTTTTAAGCCTTGAGACAATTGAGACATGGATTGTGTATGTTTGCCATTCAGAGGGTGAATGGGCAAGACAAAAGATGTGTGCCTTTGAACGGTGTATGGTAGTAGGTGCCAGGCGTACCGGTTTGCGTCAAGAACTGCAACGCTGCTGGGGTTTTCACGCGCAACAGTTTCCCGTGTGTATCAAGAATGGTCCATCACCCAAAGGACATCCAGCTGACATCCAGCTGACTCAGCGTGGGCCAGCATCCCTGTGGAATGCTTTCGACACCTTGTAGAGTCCATGCCCTGACGAATTGAGGCTGTTCTGAGGGCAAAAGGGGTGGGGGGGGGGTGCTAATGTTTGGTATACTCAGTGTATATAGCCTCATTATTTTATTGTTACTATTTCCTTTCTTGTGCTAATTTTCGTACTTTTTAATTTGGCATTGTCTGAAAAGGGCTCGTAAGCATTTCACAGTAAAGTCTACACCTGTTGTATTCAGCGCATGTGACAAATACATTTGATTTCAATAGGGTGTCATTCACAGTTTTCCTTTTGAGGAATCCATAAAGAAACATTCCCTGTCTCCTCTCCTCCAGGATCCAGGTTAAGACCCGGGAGCTGCGGGAGCGGCAGGCACGGGAGAGGGACTACGCTGAGATCCTGGACGTCAACCTGAACCGAGACGAGGAGCACCCCTACGCCGGAATCGGGCCCCTGGACACGTCCCTGGACAGCAGGCACAGCCGTCCCCAGAGCCCCCGAGACAACGACCACCACCACCAAGACTCCTCCCTCTACACACAAGTCGGCAAGGCCCGCAACGCAAACGGACGCCCTCCCTCCGCCGACAGGTAGGGGGCTGAGGGTCGGTCCTACGCTATGAGGGGCAGACCTGGGTTTAAATTCTATTTGAAGTCTTTTAAATACTTTGGCCATTTGCTCTAGCCTGCCAGGAGTGCCATATGGGCAGGGTTGTGTTTGAACCCAGGTCTGATGAAGAGTGATAGTAATACCACAATAAATACCACAATCAAGCACTATTAAGTAGCACTTCTGCCTGGTACATTGTTTTTATGGACCAATTCGTTGTGTTAAAGACCATCATTCAAACCATCAGTGGTGTTGAAGAACTCACTCCTTCCTAAGTAACGCTAGGAGAAACACTGTTGCACATACAGTCGTGGTCAAAATGTTGCTGCCTCAGTTTTTATGATGAACATTTGCATATACTCCAGAATGTTATGAAGAGTGATCCGATGAATTGCAATTAATTGCAAAGTCCCTCTTTGCCATGAAAATGAACTTAATCCCCCAAAAACATTTCCACTGCATTTCAGCCCTGCCACAAAAGGACCAGCTGACATCATGTCAGTGATTATCTCGTTAACACAGGTGAGAGTGTTGACGAGGACAAGGCTGGAGATCACTCTGTCATGCTGATTGAGTTATAATAACAAACTGGAAGCTTTAAAAGGAGGGTGGTGCTTGAAATGATTGTTCTTCCTCTGTTAACCATGGTTACCTGCAAGGAAACACGTGCCGTCATCATTGCTTTGCACAAAAAGGGCTTCACAGGCAAGGATATTGCTGCTAGTAAGATTGCACCTAAATCAACCATTTATCGGATCATCAAGAACTTCAAGGAGAGAGGTGCAATTGTTGTGAAGAAGGCTTCAGGGCACCCAAGAAAGTCCAGCAAGCGCCAGGACCGTTTCCTAAAGTTGATTCAGCTGCGGGATCGGGGCACCACCAGTGCAGAGCTTGCTCAGGAATGGCAGCAGGCAGGTGTGAGTGCATCTGCACGCACAGTGAGGCGAAGACCTTTTGAGGATGTTCTGGTGTCAAGAAGGGCATCGAGGAAGCCACTTCTCTCCAGGGAAAACATCAGGGACAGACTGATATTCTGCAAAAGGTACAGGGATTGGACTGCTGAGGACTGGGGTAAAGTCATTTTCTCTGAATCCCCTTTCCAATTGTTTGGGGCATCCAGAAAAAAGCTTGTCCGGAGAAGACAAGGTGAGCGCTACCATCAGTCCTGTGTCATGCCAACAGTAAAGCATCATGAGACCATTCATGTGTGGGGTTGCTTCTCAGCCAAGGGAGTGGGCTCACTCACAATTTTGCCTAAGAACACAGCCATGAATAAAGAATGGTACCAACACATCCTCCGAGAGCAACTTCTCCCAACCATCCAAGAACAGTTTGGTGACAAACAATGCTTTTTCCAGCATGATGGAGCACCTTGCCATAAGGCAAAAGTGATAACTAAGTGGCTCTGGGAACAAAACATCGACATTTTGGGTCCATGGCCAGGAAACTCCCCAGACCTTAATCCCATTGAGAACTTGTGGTCGATCCTCAAGAGGCAGGTGGACAAGCAAAAACCCACAAATTCAGACAAACTCCAAGCATTGATTATGCAAGAATGGATTGCCATCAGTCAGGATGTGGCCCAGAAGTTAATTGACAGCATGCCAGGGCGGATTGCAGAGGTCTTGAAAAAGAAGGGTCAACACTGCAAATATTGACTCTTTACATAAACTTAATGTAACTGTCAATAAAAGCCTTTGACACTTATGGAATGCTTGTAATTATACTTCAGTATACCATAGTAACATCTGACAAAAATATCTAAAAACACTGAAGCAGCAAACTTTGTGAAGACCAATACTTGTGTCATTCTCAAAACTTTTGACCACGACTGTACATTACTTCCATATTTTTAGGCTGCATCACTCCCGTTCATCTGGTACTCTATACCCTAGCACTGAGTAGCTACAGTATAGGAGGCTGACATACTCTGAAGTGTCTTAGTCCAGCCATCACACCTCACCCCAGGAAAATAACCCCAGGAATGAAAGGCAGTTAAATGTCACCACTCTACGACTGGTGATTACCTTGGTCCTGGGGGCAAAGGAAGGCAACATTTCTACATTTTCTCTTACTCTCTCCTGTTGCATGTTCATATCATAGTATGCATCCCAAATGGCACGCTATTTCTTACATACAGTGGGGGGGAAAAGTATTTAGTCAGCCACCAATTGTGCAAGTTCTCCCACTTAAAAAGATGAGAGAGGCCTGTAATTTTCATCATAGGTACACGTCAACTATGACAGACAAAATGAGATTTTTTTCTGCAGAAAATCACATTGTAGGATTTTTAATGAATTTATTTGCAAATTATGGTGGGAAATAAGTATTTGGTCAATAACAAAAGTTTCTCAATACTTTGTTATATACCCTTTGTTGGCAATGACACAGGTCAAACGTTTTCTGTAAGTCTTCACAAGGTTTTCACACACTGTTGCTGGTATTTTGGCCCATTCCTCCATGCAGATCTCCTCTAGAGCAGTGATGTTTTGGGGCTGTCGCTGGGCAACACAGACTTTCAACCCTCCAAAGATTTTCTATGGGGTTGAGATCTGGAGAATGGCTAGGCCACTCCAGGACCTTGAAATGCTTCTTACGAAGCCACTCCTTTGTTACCCGGGCGGTGTGTTTGGGATCATTGTCATGCTGAAAGACCCAGCCACGTTTCATCTTCAATGCCCTTGCTGATGGAAGGAGGTTTTCACTCAAAATCTCACGATACTTGGCCCCATTCATTCTTTCCTTTACACGGATCAGTCGTCCTGGTCCCTTTGGCAGAAAAACAGCCCCAAAGCATGATGTTTCCACTCCCATGCTTCACAGTAGGTATGGTGTTCTTTGGATGCAACTCCGCATTCTTTGTCCTCCAAACACGACGAGTTGAGTTTTTACCAAAAAGTTATATTTTGGTTTCATCTGACCATATGACATTCTCCCAATCCTCTTCTGGATCATCCAAATGCACTCTAGCAAACTTCAGACGGGCCTGGACATGTACTGGCTTAAGCAGGGGGACACGTCTGGCACTGCAGGATTTGAGTCCCTGGCGGCGTAGTGTGTTACTGATGGTAGGCTTTGTTACTTTGGTTGCAGGTCATTCACTAGGTCCCCCCGTGTGGTTCTGGGATTTTTGCTCACCGTTCTTGTGATCATTTTGACCCCACGGGGTGAGATCTTGCGTGGAGCCCCAGATTGAGGGAGATTATCAGTGGTCTTGTATGTCTTCCATTTCCTAATAATTGCTCCCACAGTTGATTTCTTCAAACCAAGCTGCTTACCTATTGCAGATTCAGTCTTCCCAGCCTGGTGCAGGTCTACAATTTTGTTTCTGGTGTCCGTTGACAGCTCTTTGGTCTTGGCCATAGTGGAGTTTGGAGTGTGACTGTTTGAGGTTGTGGACAGGTGTCTTTTATACTGATAACAAGTTCAAACAGGTGCCATTAATACAGGTAACGAGTGGAGGACAGAGGAGCCTCTTAAAGAAGAAGTTACAGGTCTGTGAGAGCCAGAATTCTGGCTTGTTTGTAGGTGACCAAATACTTATTTTCCACCATAATTTGCAAATCAATTCATTAAAAATACTACAATGTGATTTTCTGGAATTTTTTTCCTCAATTTGTCTGTCATAGTTGTCGTGTACCTATGATGAAAATTACAGGCCTCTTTCATCTTTTTAAGTGGGAGAACTTGCACAATTGGTGGCCGACTAAATACTTTTTTTCCCCCACTGTAGCTGCGCTTTTACTTTTATAGGCCCTGGTCAAAAGTAGTGCACTATATAGGAAATATAGTGCCGTTTAGGACTCAGAAATCGAAGTCTGGTCCTCAGGCTGACTCGTTTTACTTTCCTTTAGGATTGGCTTCTGTCAATCATCTCACACCATTCCTAAGACTGTTGTGGAATGGAAGATATTTTCATTTTACCAACTTCAACTTTCAACTGAATTGTCCCAGATTGAAAATGGTTTTGCAACAATAGTCCAACATAAAATACATAAAATCGTACATTGATGATCTGTATTCCTACCATGTATTCATTCATGCTCAGTTTCCCTGTGATGCCATAGTGAACACAGCGGCCACTACAGTGACAGTACTGTACATCACACATTAAGCTATGAGAAACCATAAACCTGTGGGCCCTCTGTCTACAGTAGTAGTCAGTGTCTGCGTCCCAAATGGTACCCTATTCCCTATAGTGCAATACTTTTGACTAGGTATCTGTGCACTACATAGGGAATATGGTGCCATTTGGGATGCATCCCCAGTATTATGGTGCCATTTGGGACGCAGCTCCAGTATTACATTGTAAGTCTGTATGGCCTGAAGAACATTACAGAATGAATTTTGTGATGATTTCTCTAGCCAGAGAGAATACAGTTATCCTGGGGGTTATTTCACATGTCCCTATACTCACAGCAGTGTGTATATTATTAATACTGTATGTAGTATTGATTTATAAATTATTGTGCTGCCACAGTGTTAGTGTTTTGTTATACAGGTAAATGCCAAAATAAAGGAAACACCAACAGAAAGTGTCTTAAGCAACCACGAGCCAGAACAGCTTCAATGCACCTTGGCATAGATTCTACAAGTGTCTGTAACTCTATTGGAGGGATGCAACACCAGTCTTCCGCAAGAAATTCCATCATTTGGTGTTTTGTAGATGGTGGTGGAAAATGCTGTCACAGGCACCGCTCCAGAATGTCCTATAAGTGTTCAGTTGGGTTGAGATCTGGTGACTGAGACGGCCATGGCATATGGTTTACATTGTTTTCATGCTAATTAAACCGTTCAGTGACCACTTGTGCCCTGTGGTTGGGGGCGTTATCATCCTATAACTATGGTAGCCATGGTAGCCAAAATAATGGCCTGCCCAGCATTTTTATACATGACCCTAAGAATAATGGGATGTTAATTGCTTAATTAACTCAGGAATCACACCTGTGAGGAAGCACCTGCTTTCAACATACTTAGTATATTTCATTTACTCAAGTGTTTCCTTTATTTTGGCAGTTACCTGTAGTTTTAGAGAGAGGATGTGTGAAGAAGTGAATAGCATTACCATGCACTGCGGCTCTTAAAAGAGACTAGCAATATCTTAGAGCACTTGTTCAATAAACATAGTCAGGGACTTCATGTTTGTGTTCATGAAGCACCACAACGATTAAGCTCCATAGAGAAAGGTGTAGAATTCTGGGAAATTCTCCTCACCACCAAGGTTGGGGCCTCTAAAATGTAATCTAAAATTCAGCCGGGCCGACCGCGCCCATTGCCACGCCCACCACATAAGACCCTTTTTTATCCAGGAAAAACCCTGACTTCTACTACAGTGAGGGAAAAAAGTATTTGATCCCCTGCTGATTTTGTACGTTTGCCCACTGACAAAGACAGAATAACAACAAAAAAATCCAGAAAAACGTTATAAATTGATTTACATTTTAATGAGGGAAATAAGTATTTGACCCCTCTGCAAAACATGACTTAGTACTTGGTGGCTAAACCCTTGTTGGCAATCACAGAGGTCAGACGTTTCTTGTAGTTGGCCACCAGGTTTGCACACATCTCAGGAGGGATTTTGTCCCACTCCTCTTTGCAGATCTTCTCCAAGTCATTAAGGTTTCAAGGCTGACGTTTGGCAACTCAAACCTTCAGCTCCCTCCACAGATTTTCTATGGGACTAAGGTCTGGAGACTGGCTAGGCCACTCCAGGACCTTAATGTGCTTCTTCTTGAGCCACTCCTTTGTTGCCTTGGCCGTGTGTTTTGGGTCATTGTCATGCTGGAATACCCATCCACGACCCATTTTCAATGCCCTGGCTGAGGGAAGGAGGTTCTCACCCAAGATTTGACGATACATGGCCCCGTCCATCGTCCCTTTGATGCGGTGAAGTTGTCCTGTCCCCTTAGCAGAAAAACACCCCCAAAGCATAATGTTTCCACCTCCATGTTTGACGGTGGGGATGGTGTTCTTGGGGTCATAGGCAGCATTCCTCCTCCTCTAAACACGGCGAGTTGAGTTGATGCCAAAGAGCTCGATTTTGGTCTCATCTGACCACAACACTTTCACCCAGTTCTCCTCTGAATCATTCAGATGTTCATTGGCAAACTTCAGACGGCCCTGTATATGTGTTTTCTTGAGCAGGGGGACCTTGCGGGCACTGCAGGATTTCAGTCCTTCACGGCGTAGTGTGTTACCAATAGTTTTCTTGGTGACTATGGTCCCAGCTGCCTTGAGATCCTTGACAAGATCATCCTGTGTAGTTCTGGGCTGATTCCTCACCGTTCTCATGATCATTGCAACTCCACGAGGTGAGATCTTGCATGGAGCCCCTGGCCGAGGGAGATTGACAGTTATTTTGGGTTTCTTCCATTTGCGAATAATCGCACCAACTGTTGTCACCTTCTCACCAAGCTGCTTGGTGATGGTCTTGTAGCTCATTCCAGCCTTATGTAGGTCTACAATCTTGTCCCTGACATCCTTGGAGAGCTCTTTGGTCTTGGCAGTGGTGGAGAGTTTGGAATCTGATTGATTGATTGCTGCTGTGGACAGGTGTCTTTTATACAGGTAACAAACTGAGATTAGGAGCACTCCCTTTAAGAGTGTGCTCCTAATCTCAGCTCGTTAAATGTATAAAAGACACCTGGGAGCCAGAAAACTTTCTGATTGAGAGGGGGTCAAATACTTATTTCCCACATTTAAAACGCAAATCAATTTATAAAATTTTTGACATGCGTTTTTCTGGATTTTTTTGTTGTTATTCTGTCTCTCACTGTTCAAATAAACCTACCATTATAATTATAGACTGATAATTTATTTGTCAGTGGGCAAACGTACAAAATCATCAGGGGATCAAATACTTTTTTTCCCCCATCACTGTATGTAGTTCAGGATTAATGGTATGATTGAGATAGACTGATGAAGTTATTGATATGTGACCCACAGTAGAATATCTACTCATGTCCATGGCACTATAATACCTACAGTTGAAGTCGTAAGTTTACATACACCTTAGCCAAATACATTTAAACTCAGTTTTTCACAATTCCTGACATTTAATCCTACTACAAATTCACTGTCTTAGGTCAGTTAGGATCACCACTTTATTTTAAGAATGTGAAATGTCAGAATAATAGTAGAGTGAATGATTTTATTTCAGCTTTTATTTATTTCATCACATTCCCAGTGGGTCAGAAGTTTACATACACTCAATTAGTATTTGGTAGCATTGCCCTTAAATTGTTTAACTTGGGTGAAACGTTTCGGGTAGCCTTCCACAAGCTTCCCACAATAAGTTAGGTGAATTTTGGCCCATTCCTCCTGACAGAGCTGGTGTAACTGAGTCAGGTTTGTAGGCCACCTTGCTCGCACATGCTTTTTCAATTCTGCCCACACATTTTCTACAGGTTTGAGGTCAGGGCTTTGTGATGGCCACTCCAATATTTTGACTTTGTTGTCCTTAAGCCATTTTGCCACAACTTTGGAAGTATGCTTGGGGTCATTGTCCATTTGGAAGACCCATATGCCATATGCAACCAAGCTTTAACTTCCTGACTGATGTCTTGAGATGTTGCTTCAATATATCCACATAATTTTAGTTCCTCATGATGCCATCTATTTTGTGAAGTGCAACAGTCCCTCCTGCAGCAAAGCACCCCCGCAGCATGATGCTGCCACCCCCTGTGCTTCACAGTTGGGATGGTGTTCTTCGGCTTGCAATCATCCCCCTTTTTCCTCCAAACATAATTCCTCCAAACCGTTCTATTTTTGTTCCATCAGACCAGAGGACATGTCTCCAAAAAGTACGATCTTTGTCCCCATGTGCAGTTGCAAACCGTAGTCTGGCTTTGTTTATGGCGGTTTTGGAGCAGTGGCTTCTTCCTTGCTGAGCGGCCTTTCCGGTTATGTAGATATAGGGCTTGTTTTACTGTGGATATAGATACTTTTGTACCTGTTTCCTCCAGCATCTTCACAAGGTGATTGATTTGCACTTTTCGCACCAAAGTACATTCATCTCTAGGAGACAGAACGCGTCTCCTTCCTGAGCGGTATGGCGGCTGCGTGGTCTCATGTTGTTTATACTTGCGTACTATTGTTTGTACAGATGAACGTGGTATCTTCAGGCGTTTAGAAATTGCTCCCAAGGATGAACCAGACTTGTGGAGGTCTACAAGTTTTCTTATAATAATAATAATAATATGCCATTTAGCAGACGCTTTTATCCAAAGCGACTTACAGTCATGTGTGCATACATTTTTTAATATGGGTGGTCCCGGGGATCGAACCCACTACCCTGGCGTTACAAGCGCCATTCTCTACCAATTGAGCTACCTTCTGAGGTCTTGGCTGATTTCTTTTGATTTTCCCATAATGTCAAGCAAAGAGGCACTGAGTTTGAAGGTATGCCTTGAAATACATCCACAGGTACACCTCCAATTGATTCAAATGATGTCAATTAGCCTATCAGAAGCTTCTAAAGCCATGACATCATTTTCTGGAATTTTCCAAGCTGTTTAAAGGCACAGTCAACTTAGTGTATGTAAACTTCTGACCCACTTGAATTGTGATACAGTGAAATAATCTGTCTGTAAACAATTGTTGGAAAAATTACTTGTGTCATGCACAAAGTAGATGTCCTAACCGACTTGCCAAAACTATAGTTTGTTAACAAGACATTTGTGGAGTGGTTGAAAAACGAGTTTTAATGACTCCAACCTAAGTGTATGTAAACTTCCGACTTCAACTGTATGTGTTATTATGATAATGGTGGACACTGGACAGTCATACTCTGTACTACAGTGAGGGGTGATGCGCTGTCTAAACTGCCCTTGTCTGTCTCGTTGTGCAGCTAGGGTCCCAGTCTCCTCCCTCTTTCATTCCTCTCAGAGCTACAACATCACCCATTGCCCTTTTGTCTGCTTGGCAGAGAGGGAAAACAAACCTGCAGCTGTATAAATATACAGTGGAATTCATTTTCTAATTGCCTACAGTAGTTGCTTTCAAAACTACGGACCATTAGACATTTCAATTTAACTGTGCAGCGTAAAATTTGTCTGCCAGGAGCTACATGAAACCCAGAGGAGAAGTCAGCCATTTCCTCCACCCTGAGAACCATGACTGACTTCTGTCAACTCAATCATATTGTTGCAACAGGCAGAGTCTTAAATGGCACCCTATTTCCTATATAGTGCACTACTTCTGACCAGGGCCCTGGTCAAAAGTAGTGCACTATATAGGGACTAGGGTTCCATTTGAGACGAAACCATACTGTTGCAACATAGTGAAACAGCATAGAGCTGTTTGGAGTTCATAGGCTTTGGGACTGTGTATTAGCGTACGCTATGGAACGGCAACTTGGCTGGGCTAATATGGGCTGCCTTGAAAAAGTATAGAGTGAGTGAAAGAAAAAGATTTATGTTGAAATTGCTCTGTGTTTATTGTGCAGTAATTTGTATTTTGTTAGGGATCCTATATTTATTGCATTGGAAGCACCGTAGCTATAAGTTAAGAATATTCTCACTCTGTGAGCTAGTCCTTAATGGTCCTCTGCCAAATTGCATAACCTCTGCTGGAAATTGTGGTTGGTCCTACTTGCCCTCTCCGTCTGCCAAAGAAAATAATGTGCAAAGCCCAAACTTTTATCTCAGTAACCTTTTCCCACAATTACTGTGTATATTTCACAAGGTCTTGAGTTAAAATGTCACATCTGGTAACATTTGTCATAACCTTGTAAGTCCTAAGCCCCCAAATAGACTGAAAATACAATTATGTACTTGGCTACAGCAGTGTTGGCCATAACAATCTAGCCTACTTTAGTGAGAACCACAGAGCATTGGGAGAATTCTGGGATTAAAACAGCAACAAAGCGGTCACCCAAAACTTTTTTGGTAAACAGCTGAGGGACTGGGCTGGAGTAATGTAACAACTCTCAAATTCATAGACCATCCATGAGATCAAAAATACCCCAAAAAGGATGTACCAATCCCTGTTTGCCCCTTTAACGTGTTCAAGAGCAGTGGGCATGTTCTTTCATTGGTGTGTATATATCGTGAATGCCTTAAATGCAAAGTTCCATCACATGATGGAGTTTAAAACTAGTGAATTATCTCCTTTATCTGTGTTGTTTTATCCCCCTCTAGGAGACCCTTGTTGAATGCTCCCTCTGTGGGATTTCATGTGATTTGATTCCCCTTCTCTGTGACTGTTTTTATTGAATCTGCTCCATTACATTCATTTAGGCCTGTAAGAAAAGCCCTCAGAGCGAAGGAACATATAGGACTGGTCACATCGAATCACAAACGCACCCGAAGCATTATATGAAACAACTAGCCAAGCAGCATCTCTGAGGCTGTCACAAATGGCACCCTATTCCCTATATAGTGCCTGGTCTAAAGTAGTGCACTATATTGGACATTTGGGTGGCATTTGGGATGCATAATGAGGTTCTGGGAGCCTGATGATATGGCCCTACAGTGAGTGACATCACACCACGGGGGGTCACTTCAACCTTGATCCGTCTGCTCAGCTTTGCAGGTGAATAGAAAAGGCAGTTCATTGAATGTGGGACCACTCAGGGGGTGTGTGTGTGTGTGCGCCTGCCCGCCCGCCCGCATCAGAGGGCAATTAATTCCCACATAAACCGTTGGTAAACACACTGGTAATCCTCCTTTATTCAGACAGAGTACTTTCAGATACCCAACAGGAATCCCTCAAGAGTCTCTCACACACACACACACACACACACACACACACCTACACGCCACAGATTCTACCACCTACGATGATGGGGGAAAAATGGGCGTCGGGGAAAACCAAACTGTTAAGAGAAACCGTAAAATCGGTAAGAACGTGTTGAGAGAAGAAAGTCACTGTAGTTGAAATAGTGTTACTAAAAGAACAGGCTTAATAAGCAGTAAACACTACACATAAACTTCATCTGTGTAATTTTGCTGATGTCTGTCTATCATTTAAAATGATACATTCATGTGATAAACCATAATCCAACATTTGAACTCTTGTTAATGTCTTGATCTGCTTTTTATCTTTCAATCTGCTTTTGAGTGGATACGTTCCAAATGGCACCCTATTTCCAATATAGTGCACTACTTTTGCCGAGCCCTATGGGGTCTGGTCAAAAGTAGTGCAATATTTAGGAAGTTAGGGGTGGCATTTGGGATGCAGACAGGATGTTTCAAACTGCTTTTTAGATGTTTTCTCAGTATAGCTGATGCACTCTCAGACCCATTATTGTAATTAACGGTTTATTACAGAGTCGTTACTCTTTACTCAATAAACCATGTGATATATTAGGTATAATAAATGACTGTTGGTTAAATATGTGGCTGTAGATTTTAACGATCAGCTACTATAATCTCCCATCTGCTCCTCCCTCTGTGACAGAGTCATCCCTTAGTTAATCTAAAGGGGAGACATGTTGTTCTGTTCTCTCCCTAATTCAGGGCTCCTTCCTGGCCAACAACCTTTGGGGCATTGAGGAGGCAGGACTGGGCTCTGTATGATTCTATAGAAATCCTGTCTAGGTTTGCAAAATTCTGCTTACTTTCCCAAAATGAGGGTTTTGGGTTTCCTGCTGATTCTCCCCAGATTCCGGAAATCTTCCAACCTGGATTTCGAGAGAACCTGGGAATTTTGGGAAAGTTACTGGAATTGTGCAGCTCTAATCATGTCTGAGTATGAGAAAGTATACCTCTATGGCCATCGCCTTCGTCTCGTTTGCTTTCACTGTTCTGGCTAGGTTGTTGGTATTTTATACAGCTCAGTTCCAGTCAAGTAACAAAACATTACTAAAAAGGTTTTGATGCTCTTAGCTACCTTGACAACCCCAAGGTTTAAAGCTGAAGAGAGGTTTGTGTGCGTGGGATGTGGGATGGGTGAGAATGTCAATAGGTTGAATAAGTGTGATTTGAGGCGAATGGCGCCCTATTCCCTATACAGTGCACTACTTTTGACCAGGAGTGGCACTATATAGGGAATAGGGTGCCATTTAGGATGCTACCTGTGCCTCCTATCCTTCCCTACTAACATATGATAAGCCTCCAATCTGTTTACTGTATCTGTGTCTGTTTTCATGCATGTGCACACACAGTAATGTACGGTAAATCAGGTTAGAGCCCTCATACGCTTCTGTTTAGTCAACCCTGAGGTGGTGTTTTATAGGATGATCATGTTATAGGAATTTGGTGCTTTCAGTAATAGCCAGCTAAATTAGGACATATTGCAGACAGAGCAATTTTTTGTATTATGTGTTTAATCTAGACTTTATTCAAATTTATGGAATACTGCGATGAATACAGTTGACCTAAATGATTTTATTATCCTAATGAAATGTATGCCTAAGGGATGGACACTAAAGCCCCACTGAAACAAAATGGTGGAATACCATTAGAGTATGAATTCCCTCAAAGTGCCCATGCATTTTCTAGCTTGTCATTTCATTTGAAGGCTGCTCCATTTGTGAATAATGTGGCTTACTGTTTGGTGCAAGACCCTACCCAGAGAGACAGAACTCCTCTGGGGATTGGATAATGCATCTGAACCCAACATCTAACTGATTAGCAAAGAACCTTTGGCTCAGTGTGGCGTTCACGCACGCGCACACACACACACACACACACACACACACACACACACACACACACGTCACAGGGCACAGGAAATAGAGACAGGTCAGCACTGCAGCTTCCAAATGATGGGAAATTGGCTGTTAAATGTATGCCTGGTCACTCGGGGACAGTGAGATGGCTGTCTGTGCTGCCCAGTATTGACCATGTCTGATGTCTGGCAGAATGATGTCATCCACTCTCTCTCATCTGGTTCCAGACGGGCGGAGTCCTTATTCGATCAACAATTGGGCTTCCCTCTGGGGTCATTGTCTGAAGGCCGGTTCCACTGACACACTAGGCTGGTGGAATAACAGCAATTTTATCACACTAGTATGGTCATGTTTTTCAACATTTGCATGTCCAACATCCTAGTTTAAACAGTTGTTGGATCTGCTTCACACAAACCTTTCTTTAATGCCACTGGCCTCATCATGATGTGCTTTTGACATTATTCCCTCTTGGCTCCATCACTTCCGGATCCATCCAGTTGAGAAGTCTTTGACATTTGCTTTGAGATCTTCTGTGGACTGACTAGGTTCACTTCACACACCACCACTGACCCTGTAACACTGAAAGCCTGCCGACCCACATTTACACCAATCACCAGTCGTTGTTGTTTGTATGCTTTTTCTATCAATGTCTGCATCACCAAATGGCACCCTATTCCTCACCCTATTTCCTATGCGCCCTGATCAAAAGTAGTGCACTATATAGGGAATAGGGTGCCAATTGAAATGCAAGCAATGTAATATAAACAAAATAATCCACCGCTGGAGGTACACTGCCCTGCCCTCTCCTCCAGGCCACAGCATTAACTCACCCTAAACTGGACCATATTATGGCATTAACAAGCTGGGGAGAGGAAGGGGATTATAAACAATCTAATCAACTCTTTGATTGAAGACCTTTGAACTGTGGACTCTTGTTGCCAGACAACATCTGAGAGGACAGGCCATGTAGGGCTGTTGCTCATCTCCACTCATAAGGCCCCAGCTCTCCTCCAGACATGGGCTCATATACTATTTGAAATCTTTCAAATACTTTAGCCCTGTTTATTGAGCATGTCTGGAGAAATTAAACCAATAGAAATGTTTTTATTTTATTATAAAGGTCAATCCCCGCTCACCTGACACTCTAGGTAAGCTAAAGCGAACCCTCAACGTATTTCAAATACTTTTTGAACCCAGGTCTGCTCTCTCGTCTGGCTAGATGTCTTGGCCTGATCATAGGGAGAGAGGAGGAGGAGGTGAACAGAGTTTTTGATGGTGCCACACTGTGATATTCACCTCCGTGTCTCTGTCTGCGTTGGAGTGCTGAGATACTGTAGAGAGGAAGAATCCAAGGAGAGGGAATCTCCCTTCACAATCCAGATTTTAATCTTGTTGAGAGGAGAGGGATGCTGAGATGTAGACAGAGGCTGCTGGCTGGCTTTTATTAAGGCGGCCTGTTCTTTGTTAGGATCCTTGATCCCATGAAGGCCTGGGCTGTATCACAAATGGCATCCTATTCCCTATATAGTGCACTAGAGCCATATGGATCCTGGTCAAAAGCAGTACACTATATAGGCAATATGGTGCCATTTGGGACGCAGCCCTAGTGTGAGTCTGTGAGCTTTGGAGCATGGACAGACAGCACTTGGATGAACACTGTTCTGGGGGTCATCTCTAGGACTAGGAGTGGATGGTTGTCATATTTAGCCTCTCAGGAATGACATTCTGACAGGGATAGGACCGCTGGTCAGGGGTAGGACCTTACTGACCTGAAATGTTATCATTTAGTTAGTAGTGGTAGAAAAGTGAAAGCTGTTAAAGCTGTTGAACTTGGTAGATCACTGATATGACAGTATTATTGAATCAAAGCCATTCATCAGAGAGCTAGTTACACTGAGTTACAACATCCTATCTTGTTTTTACATTTTTACAATCACACTTTTTTCTGATCTTATTGCAGGGCTCGAAATTAACGATTGCGTGGGGAAAGTAAAAATAATTGTCAGACAACAAGATTATAGATTAAGTTGTCAGAATGGACAAGTAATGCAAAAATCACAATATCAAACAATTTGGCCACTCCGATCAGAATTGGATCAAAGTGTCCTCTGGATGCGATGTGCTACGCACTGTCCTCCCATACTCTGCAAAGTGCATTGTATAAAAACCAATGCTGCAAACTACAGTTGTGAAACCATCTCTCAAACACTCAAAATTGGATAGGATTCTCCTCTATTCAAAACTGGCCATGTAATTCTGACAAAGTAAAAAAAATTTTTATTAGATTAGCCTAATTGACATGTAGCCTAACTCCTATGCTGTCAATATCTCCTTGGGCATCCTCCAGGAGGTTGGAGTGCAGGCTTTTGCTCCAGCCCTGCTCGACCTCACCACATTGTAAAAAATGAGCTGCTCAACAGGACCTTGATAAGCTGACTGGTGTGTTTGAGCAGGGTTGGGTCAAGAGCCTGCACACCGAGTAGCTCTCCAGATGGAGGGTTGACGGATCACATGTTTTATACAATAGCCTATCAGTACAGTATTTTACTTTGTGGGATGTTAAGTGCCTTGCTCAAGGTCACACTGGCAGGATATATATAATGCATGGGATCAGAGACCAGCAGCCTCCTATTGTCAATACCAGTTAATGTAATAGTTAATGTCATTTTGTGAAGTGGTTTCTTGCATCATAAAACACAATTTTCAGTCACCTTTTTGGCCCATGGTGTTACAGACCATTACTTTTTTGGGGACAAGTGACTTGAGCTTTTGGACAAGGAAAAAATCTGTCCTACTTGTCCGAAGGACAAGTGGCTAAAAAAGTTAATGTCAAGCCCTGCATTGTGTATGCTTATCCCTGCCGCCTGCCCAGCCGTCAACGACACTGCATGAATGTGTTATTTGTGGTTTTCACTCGTCTCTCCAACATGCTGTGTAATCTTTCAAATGTTCTCTGTTTCCAACCGAGATACCTAAAGCAACAGGGAATTAGAAAATCTTGCTCGATTAAATCACTCGCTGACAGGCAGACGGTGACAGTTTTGTCAGATCACCCGTAAGAGAAACCATTATTATGCCGTTCCTGCTTTGGCAGGAATCCCCCTTCATTCTCAATGCTTCTGGGACCATGGGAAATGAAAGAACACAACCAAATCTGAGGATGAAACACCAACTTTCATCAGCTACTGTTGTCAGCCATTCCCTTTCAACTGGAGGTGTTACCATGTTGCTATTCCCTCAGGAACACAGGTAGGGAATACTGAATTATGTAAGCAAGGGAGTTCTGTTGTAGCTTCACTCATCTCATCTTTTCATGTTTTCGTATTCAAACCTTCTGGTCTATACATTTAAAGCAGTACAAATGTTGGTTACTTTTCCCACCAACAAACAATATGTTTAATACCGCTAGTCTGTGACATTTATTTATGGTTTGAAGTGTGTTCATTAGTACAGTACAGTAGCTATTAAAATAAATACACTTTATCTCTGTTTATCTCTGAGAAAATAATCACTGTGATGCCATCCAGTTAATCATTAATGATAGGGCCTCTTGAAATGAACAGCCCGCTGAGTGTTCCCTCTCTCTCCCTCCACAACATGTGATGTCTTCTGCTGCCCCAGGCCTTGTAGATAATACCAGCTGTGCCATGATGCCTCGTTCTAGGATGGTAAAGCATCTTTGTAGGATCTTAGAGTTGGTGCCATTAGTAGCCTACCAGTGGAGGCTCCTCAGAGGAGGAAGGGGAGGACCATCCTCCTCAGTGAATTTTAGATGAAACTATACTAAATATAAACACGTCACCAAATAATTGATTAAAACACACTACTTTGCAAAGAAGGTCTACAGTAGCCTCAACAGCGCTATGTAGGGTAGCACCATGGTGTAGCTGGAGGACAGCTAGCTTCCGTCCTCTGTGTACATTGACTTCAATACAAAACCTAGGAGGCTTATGGTTCTCACCCCCTTCCATAGACTTACACAGTAATTATGACAACTTCCGGAGGACGTCCTCCAGCCTATCAGAGCTTTTGCAGCATGAACTGACATGTTGTCCACCCATCAAAGGATCAGAGAATGAATCTAGTACTGAAAGGATAAGCTGCAGCTAGCTAGCACTGCAGTGCATAAAATGTGGTGAGTAGTTTAAACAAATTAATTTCTTCCAAAATGAAGGAGAAGCAAGAGAGAAATAGAGAGACAGAGATTGTCTTATTTTTATTTTTTTACTTTTAGTTTCACTTACTTAGCTAGCTAGTTTAGCCTACTGAAACACCCTGCTCAAACAGAGATGCTATGTTAGCTAGCTGGCTATGACTTTCCAAAACAACACTGGAACTCTTCCAAGTCAAGGTAAGCTTTTGGCTTTATTCATTTATTGCCACTTGAGCCCACCGGTGTAACTGCTTACTTGACTGTACACTGTAACATTACTGCATGAACTTGTAGTGGGTTTACTAACACTTTAGTTCTATTAGCTATGCTGACTATGACGTTACTTTAGCTAATATGGTGACAACGATGTAGGCTGTGTGTAGTGGTTTGGCTTGGAAAGGTTTTTTCGCCTGGTCACATACAGCTGATGTGTTGTGCATTGAAGTCCACAAGCAAAGGGAAGAGGTTTGAGGAGGTGAAGGAATACAACGTGGCTGCTATGAAAGTGAACTGTGTTATACGCGTGATCAGTGGTGTATTCAATCCGCCGATTCTGTTGAAAAACGTTTCTTAAACAGAAGCAAACGGAACAAAACAGGGGATAAACATATTTGAATTTGTCCAAGAGAAACTCTTGTTTGCAACTGTTGGACTAATGATTACACCCTATATCACTGTCTGTCCATGTGTCACTCCCTGTCACCTCAAATTTGTCTCTCGACCTATGTGCACCTACATTGTAAACTTTCATTCATAGGCTAGGATGTAGCAACCTCATGATGGGATAGGGAACATTTGAGTATAATGTAGTAGCCTAAACCTATCGCTGTTAAACTGAACTGGGTGAATGGAATATGAATGAGAATCATCTAATATGCTGTAATGGAAATAAGGCCACGCTCGTGAAAAAAAAATGGTCCTCCCTCATCTTAAATGGCACTGACCGCCACTGTAGCTTACATTGTATAATTTTTTTTAATGGGACTGACCCATATTCAAATCACACCCTACTAGAGTATTGCATCGTTTCCTGCCGCCTGTACTTTACCCAATGGCTAGAATCCCCACAATGCTGCCGACATTAGTTTCCTGCACTGCAGGGCGTTAACGCTGTCAGGATCTTTGGTAATTCAATGCTCATAGATGCAACCTGACTATGGAACTGTAATTCTGAATTCTATCGTCTGGGCGTTCTGCAACAATGATTGGCACACTGCTTGTACCAGTGTTGTGTATTATGTTGTGTGCTGGATGCTGGAGAGTGCCTCAGGTGGTCAGGTGACATCAGTGAAGCTGGGCAGCCAGAGGGAGATGGAGAGGAGCTCTATCTCAATTAGTCTTTCGACAATTCCGTACATCCGCCTGCTCAACCCTATTGGAGGAGAAGGTCCCTCCCTTCAGACCTTCTTCTCCAATGCGTTTATGAGGGGGCGGCGAGGAGAGAACATACAAGTAATTGAGGAAAGATTAATTGAGAAAGAGCCAGGGAGTGCACTGTGTGTGGTGTCCCCTTACAGGAAATGAGGAGCAGATCTGTGACCTCAGTGCCCAGTGTAGCCTCCCTCCCTCCCAAGCCTCAGGTTTAACCCAGCAGGGAAGAGGGGACTGTAACGCTAAAGCTGTCATCAGCAGTCGGACAATAAAAAACCCTGAAGAAGACAACGGCCAAAAATGCATTGGTTTTAACAGTAAATAAGCATTTTGATTGACTTCCACTGTCCTCCAAGACTTGCTGAATTCCCTCTTCACATCAGCAGTCAGAAAGCCAGCCCTGCGTCTGAACCACATATTTAATTCACAATCATCTTCCCAACTCTTGGCTGTGACAGAGAGGGAGGACAGTTTTGTGGCATCAGTCTATGAATATTGATCACTGGTGGAGAAGAAATGTGTCCTGTATCTCTGCCCCCAGAACCAAATCATCTAAAACTGTCACAACTCCCTAAACCAAATTACATTTAGAAAAGTGCTTATTGTAATTTATTTGTACAATTTTCCCCCATTTACCTTGTGAATTCATTCCAGGTCCCTAGTAAAAACACATTTTACAGACTCAAATTCTGCTATTTGACTCACAAAGGCTGTCATTTGAATATTAATAATTGAAGAAAATATTGGCGCTGAAGATATTATCTATCTTATTATAATTCACTGCGAATTCACAGATTATTTATTTTTATTTTTTTTAGCTTAATGAAAACTCACTCCCAAAGCAGCCTCTGCTGTTTGGTGCATTTCACTCACCGCGGCAGAGCTGTGCAAAGCAATCAAGTCTGCGTTTTAATTTGTTGAACATGTGAAATTAGTTTTCAGGTTTGCAGTGGAGATAATTCACATCAAGCTTTCTTCCAAATTGAAGTGCTTGCGTGCGTGAGTGTGTCACTTTTCATCCAAACTGTATTGAAATGAAATGGCCCTGGTGGTTGTTTACATTCACAGAGCCCTCCTTTAATGAAAATAAGTCTACGTCCCAAATGGCACCCTATTCCCTATAGAGTGCACTAGGGTGCCATTTTGGGATGTAGCCGAAACTGTTGTGGGCTTAGGGGACCACCGTTTCACCCACTCACTTCAAAGCAATTACTTCTGTTGCCCGCACAAGTTCCCTCAAAAAAGTTAGTACAGAAAGTTCCCTCTTTATTTAATTAAATGAGATGATTTAACTGAAAAGGCAATTTGGTTAATTTGGAACTGAAGACTGAGGATCTAAAGCCCTGTGGGTTTTCATTCAGAAGATTGAATACATAAAAGAAGTGCATCTGGCGTAGCAAGTGGGTTTTGGATTTTGACTTGAAGAATGTTTGACTTGAATTTCCATGTATTGATATCTGACAATCTATTGCTTTCTTTTTGTGAGGCCATAGAAATGAGTTAGTACAAGGGTTTATGAAACTAGCGTCTGCTGTTTGGAGATTGCTGAGGCAATAACTGTATAAACAGAGCACAACCCAATCACTCCTTTCAAACCAATCATTTGCTATGCTAATCTGGTATTGTATAAAGTACAGTGCCTTCAGAAAGTATTCATACCCCTTGACTTCCACATTTTGTTACAGCCTCAATTCAAATCGATTAAATCAAAAAAATAATGAACCCATCTACACACAATTTCCCATAATGACGAAGTGAAAACATGTTTGTAGAAATTTTTGCAAATGTATTAAAAAATAAATACAGAAATATCTAATTTACATAAGTATTCACACCCCTGAGTCAATACATGTTAGAATCACCTTTGGCAGCGATTACAGCTGTGAGTCTTTCTGGATAAGTCTCTAAGAGCTTTGCACACCTGGATTGTACAATATTTGCACATTATTTACATTTCTATTCTTCAAGCTCTGTCAAATTGGTTGTTGATCATTGCTCAGGCCACTCAGGAACATTCAATGTCGTCTTGGTAAGCAACTCCAGTGTATATTTGGCATTGTGTTTTAGGTTATTGTCCTGCTGAAAGGTGGATGTCTCCCAGTGTCTGTTGGAAAGCAGACTGAACCAGGTTTTCCTCTAGGATGTTGTCTGCGCTTAACTCTATTCCTTTTCTTTTTATTCCCCCCCAAAAACTCCCTAGTCCTTGTCGATGACAAGCATAACCATAACATGATGCAGCCACCACCATGCTTGAAAATAAGTGGTACTCAGTGATGTTGGATTTGCCCCAAACATAATGCTTTGTATTCAGGACATAAAGTTAATTTCTTTGCCACATTTTTTGCAGTTTGACTTTAGTGACTAATTGCAAACAGGATGCATGCTTTGGAATATTTGGATTCTGTACAGGCTTCCTTCTTTTAGGTTAGTATTGTGGAGTAACTACAATGTTGTTGATCCATCCTCAGTTTTCTCTTATCACAGCCATTAAACCACATTGAACAAAAATATAACATGTAAAGTGTTGGTCCCATGTTTCATGAGCTGAAATAAAAGATCCTAGAAAATTTCCATATGCACAAAAAACTTATTTCTATTAAATGTTGTGCACAAATTTGTTTTCGCCCCTGTTAGTGAGCATTTCTCTTTTGCCAAGATAATCCATCCACCTGACAGGTGTGGCATATCAAGAATCTGATTAAACAGCATGATCATTACACGGTTGCACCTTGTGCTGGGGACAATAAAAGGCCACTCTAAAATGTGCAGTTTTGTCACACAACACAATGCCACAGATATCTACAATTTTGAGGGAGCGTGTAATTGTCATGCTGACTGCAGGAATGTCCACCAGAGCTGTTGCCAGAGAATTGAATGTTAATTTCTCTATCATAAGCCGCTTCCAACGTCGTTTTTAGAGAATTTGGCAGTACGTCCAACCGGCCTCACAACCGCAGACCACGTGTAACCACGCCAACCCAGGACTTCCACATCCGGCTTCTTCACCTGCAGGATCATCTGAGACCAGCCACCCGGACAGCTGATGAAACTGTAGGTTTGCACAAACTGTCAAACAGTCTCAGAGAAGCTCATCTGCGTGCTCGTTGTCCTCATCCGGGTCTTGACCTGACTGCAGTTTGGCGTCGTAACCGACCTCAGTGGGAAAATGCTCACCTTCGATGACCGCTGGCACGCTGGAGAAGTGTGCTCTTCGCAGATGAATCCCAGTTTCAACTGTACCAGGCAGATGGCAGACAGCGTGTATGGCGTTGTATGGGAGAGCGGTTTGCTGATGTCAACGTTGTGAACGGTGTACCCCATGGTGGGGTTATGGTATGGGCAGGCATAAGCTACGAACAACAAACACAATTGCATTTTATCTATGGCAATTTGAATGCACAGAGATACCGGGACGAGATCCTGAGGCCCATTGTCGTGCCATTCATCCGCCACCATCACCTCATGTTTCAGCATGATAATGCACTGCCCCATGTCACAAGGATCTGTACACATTTCCTGGAAGCTGAAAATGTCCCAGTTCTTCCATGGCCTGCATACTCACCAGACATGTCACCCATTGAGCATGTTTCGGATGCTCTGGATCTATGTGCACGACAGCGTGTTCCAGTTCCCGCCAATATCCAGCAATTTTGCACAGCCATTGAAGAGGAATGGGACAACATTCCAGAGGCCACAATCAACAGCCTGATCAACTCTATACGAAGGAGATGTGTCGCGCTGCTTGAGGCAAATGATGTTCACACCAGATACTGACTGGTTTTCTGATCCACGCCCCTACCTTTTTTTTTAGGTGTCTGTGTCCAACAGATGCATATCTGTATTGCCAGTCATGTGAAATCTATAGATTAGGGCATCATTTATTTATTTCAATTGACTGATTTCCTTATATGAACTGTAACTCAGTAAAATCTTTGAAATTGTTGAATGTTGCGTTTTATATTTCTGTTCAGTGTATGTAAGCGTTTTAAAGTAACCGTTGGCCTCATGGTGAAATCCCTGAGCGGTTTCTTTCCTCTTTGGCAACTGAGTTAGGAAGGACGCCTGTATCTCTGTAGTGACTGTGTGTATTTATACACCAACCAAAGTGTATTTAATAACTTCACCATGCTCAAAGGGATATTCAATGTCTGCTTTTTTTTTTAAGTGCCCTTTGCGAGGAAAACTCTCTGGTCTTTGTAGTTGCAACTGTGAATCTGTGCTCCACTGAGGGACCTTACAGATAATTGAGTGTGTGGGGTACAGAGAGAGCCATTCAAAAATAATGTTCAACACTAATATTGCTCACAGTGAGTGCACATTTTTACTCCTGAACTTTAGGCTTGCCATAACAAAGGGGTTTAATAATAATAATAATAATAATAATAATAATAATAATATAATATGCCATTTAGCAGACGCTTTTATCCAAAGCGACTTAAAGTCATGTGTGCATACATTTTTTGTGTATGGGTGGTCCCGGGGATCGAACCCACTACCTTGGCGTTAAAAGCGCCATGCTCTACCAGCTGAGCTACAGAGGACCACTTAATTACTGAAGACATTTCAGCTTTTCATAGTTAATTAATTAGTAAAACAATTCTAAAAACATAATTCCAATTTGACATTATGGGGTATTGTGTGTAGGCCAGTGACACAATCTCAATTTAATCAATTTTAATTTCAGACTGTAGCACAACAAAATTTGGAAAAATTCAAGGAGTGTGAATACTTTCTGAAGGCACTGACTAGTTCAAAGTCTGTTTAAGGAACCTTTCTTTATATTGAAACATTAAATGAATAAAACAATTAATTAATAAAAAAATAAAAAAGTGGTCAGATGACGCAGATGCTAAGCTACAGGACTGTTTTGCTAGCACAGACTGGAACATGTTCTGGGATTCTTCAGACAGCATTGAGGAGTACACCACATCAGTCACTGGCTTCATCAATAAGTGCATCGATGATGTCGTCCCCACAGTGACCGTACGTACATACCCCAACCAGAAGCCATGGATTACAGGAAACATCCGCACTGAGCTAAAGGGTAGAGCTGCCGCTTTCAAGGAGCGCGACTCTAACCCGGACGCTTATAAGAAATCCCGCTATGCCCTCCGACGAACCATCAAACAGGCAAAGAGTCAATACAGGACTAAGATTGAATCGTACTACACTGGCTCTGATGCTCGTCGGATGTGGCAGGGCTTGAAAACTATTACAGACTACAAAGGGAAGCACAGCCGCGAGCTGCCCAGTGACACAAGCCTACCAGACGAGCTAAACCACTTCTATGCTCGCTTCGAGGCAAGCAACACTGAAGCATGCATGAGAGCACCAGCTGTTCCGGGTGACTATGTGATCACGCTCTCCGTAGCCGATGTGAGTAAGACTTTTAAGCAGGTCAACATTCACAAGGCCACAGGGCCAGACGGATTACCAGGACGTGTACTCCGAGCATGTGCTGACCAACTGGCAAGTGTCTTCACTGACATTTTCAACATGTCCCTGACTGAGTCTGTAATACCAACATGTTTCAAGCAGACCACCATAGTCCCCGTGCCCAAGGACTCTAAGATAACCTGCCTAAATGACTACCGACCCGTAGCACTGACGTCTGTAGCCATGAAGTGCTTTGAAAGGCTGGTCATGGCTCACATCAACAGCATTATCCCAGAAACCCTAGACCCACTCCAATTTGCATACCGCCCCAACAGATCCACAGATGATGCAATCTCTATTGCACTCCACACTTCCCTTTCCCACCTGGACAAGAGGAACACCTACGTGAGAATGCTATTCATTGACTACAGCTCAGCATTCAACACCATAGTGCCCTCTAAGCTCATCACTAAGCTAAGGATCCTGGGACTAAACACCTCCCTCTGCAACTGGATCCTGGACTTCCTGACGGGCCGCCCCCAGGTGGTAAGGGTAGGTAACAACACATCTGCCACACTGATCCTCAACACGGGGGCCCCTCAGGGGTGCGTGCTCAGTCCCCTCCTGTACTCCCTGTTCACCCATGACTGCATGGCCAGGCACGACTCCAACACCATCATTAAGTTTGCTGACGACACAACAGTGGTAGGCCTGATCACCGACAACGATGAGACAGTCTATAGGGAGGAGGTCAGAGACCTGGCCGTGTGGTGCCAGGACAACAACCTCTCCCTCAACGTGACCAAGACAAAGGAGATGATTGTGGACTACAGGAAAAAAAAGAGGACTGAGCACGCCCCCATTCTCATCGACGGGGCTGTAGTGGAACAGGTTGAGAGCTTCAAGTTCCTTGGTGTCCACATCACCAACAAACTATCATGGTCCAAACACACCAAGACAGTCGTGAAGAGGGCACGACAAAGCCTATTCCCCCTCAGGAGACTGTGGCTCCTCAGATCCTCAAAAAACTCTACAGCTGCACCATCGAGAGCATCCTGACTGGTTGCATCACCGCCTGGTATGGCAACTGCTTGGCCTCCGACCGCAAGGCACTACAGAGGGTAGTGCGTACGGCCCAGTACATCACTGGGGCCAAGCTTCCTGCCATCCAGGACCTCTATACCAGGCGGTGTCAGAGGAAGGCCCTCAAAATTGTCAAAGACTCCAGCCACCCTAGTCATAGACTGTTCTCTCTGCTACCTCACGGCAAGCGGTACCGGAGTGCCAAGTCTAGGTCCAAAAGACTTCTCAACAGCTTCTACCCCCAAGCCATAAGACTCCTGAACAGCTAATCATGGCTACCCGGACTATTTGCACTGCCCCCCCACCCCATCCTTTTACGCTGCTGCTACTCTGTTAATTATTTATGCATAGTCACTTTAACTCTACCCACATGTACATATTACTTCAACTACCTCAACTAGCCGGTGCCCCCGCACATTGACTCTGCACCGGTACCCCCCTGTATATATAGCCTCCCTACTGTTATTTTATTTTACTTCTGCTCTTTTTTTCTCAACACTTTTTTTGTTGTTGTTTTATTTTTACTTTTTTTATTACATTTTTTTGTTAAAAAGAAATGCACTGTTGGTTAAGGGCTGTAAGTAAGCATTTCACTGTAATGTCTGCACCTGTTGTATTCGGCGCATGTGGCCAATCAAATTTGATTTGATTTGATTTGACAATGACGATAAATCAGTGACACAACTGTTAAGCTGTGCGTCGAGTCGCTTGTAGTTTTCATAATTTCAACAGCTCAAAAATAGATTTATGAGAAATATAACTATTGTGCCCTTGGAGAAACGTAAAGAATGGGATATGTGCAGTGTGACCTCTACCTGTTAGTAGTTATTATAAACTGGGTGGTTCGAGCCGTGAATGCTGATTGGCTGAAAGCTGTGGTATATCAGATCGTATACCATGGGTATGACAAAACATGTATTTTTACTGCTCTAATTACGTTGGTAACCAGTTTATAATAGCAATAAGGCACCTCGGGGGTTTGTGATATATGGCCAATATACCACGGCTAAGGGTTGTGTCCTAGCACTCCACGTTGCGTCATGCATAAGAACAGCCCTTAACCGTGGCATATTGGCCATATACCACACCCCCTCGGGCCTTATTGCTTAATTCTACCACAGAGTCTAGATCAAAGTCTAGATCAGCAGTCACTGTCATATCCCAGCAGTTCCACATAGGAAACCGAACATTTAAGGAATCATAAGTAGTCTTAATTTCCAAGGTCTCTTAGATTGCGGGGCTATTGAGATCAATATCCATTTCCCATCTCACTGTTGAGAAGATCCAGACCCAGAATGGTCAGTTTTCACTGCAGAGGTCTGACTGCTGCTGTCACAGACAGGTGTGCGTCCCAAATGGAACCCTATCCCTTGTATAGTGCACTACTTTTTTGACCAGTGCTCAGTGAATAGGGTGCCATGTGGGACTTTTCCCAGATCTCCTTCCCCTGAGTTGGAGAGAAGGGATGCGAAGGTGACTGGTTGAGGAGGGGCCCCCTGGTCCGTTTCAAAGCAGACTACAGAGGTCCTATGTACGGTGGTTGGAAGAATGGGAGCCCATGAGTGGAGAGCAGGGCCAGTGGTGATAGATCTATCGGTTGGGGTCCAGGGTATATTCCTGTCTGTCTCTTGTGGGTGTGTCTGTGTCAGTGTCCGCCTCCACGTGTGTGCATGCCTGTGTGTGTGTGTCTATGTGCACGTGTGTGTGTGTGTAGTTGCAGGTTGTAGCATGGTTTTCCTCTTATATCTCTGAGCCGTGATCACAGACACACAGGCTGGTGTAAGAGCATCAGTAGCTAAGAGGTATGGATGCTGATGTTACGTGCCTTTACAGAAGGATTGGTTGGGATGATAAAACAGGACTTGACATACTTGACAGGGTCCACAAAGGAACCAAGTCTTTGATCCATCTGTAGCATGTACAGTAAGCCCTGCGTTCCAAATGTCACCCTATTCCTTATATAATGCACTACTTATATTTAGATGTTCCAGGGGTGATTGTAGGAGAATGTATAACAGATGACATGTTTTCATGGTGTATGGTCATGGTTGGAGCTATTTAACTCCTAAGAAAGTCAACTTAAGGTTACAGAGCCACATCTAAGGAACTGAACTTCTCTTAGAACAGAACTGAACCATTTCCCCCTGGCTTTGTAAAAACTGCCAAACCTTGTTCACTTTTTCTTTAATGCTCTATCTCTGATGAAAGACGAGAGAAGTGTAAGTGTGGGTGGGTGGGTGTGTGATTGGGTGGGTGGGTGGGTGGGTGAGTGAGTGAGTGAGTGATTGGGTGGGTGTGTGATTGGGTGGGTGGGTGATTGGGTGACAGAAGATGTATGGCTAGACCTATCCTCGATATTGGCTGTTTTGAAAGGCACCCTATTCCCTATGGACCCTGGTCAGAAGTAGTGCACTATTTAGGGATAGGGTGCCATTTGGAATGCAGCCCCAGACTTATTGATCTGGGTTTTCTTCCCTGGGTAATGGATGGCCACTGGCCCCCACCCCTTCCACCCCTGGTCTGTTAGCACAAATAATGACTAATCAATATGCACTGGAGTCCCAGTGATCATCCTTTTAACACATGATTTATACCACACCAACACGGTGTAGCACACAGAGCAGTTAGTCACTCTGCTACCAGCCAATCAATTTAGCCAATCAACTAAGGGGCCCTTCATCATATCCATTATTTAAGATGCTCCGTGGGTTTTTATTGGTCCATTCGGGATTCCATGGCTCGTATCCGGGCAGATGTGACCTCTGTGACACCTTCTGATTGGTGCATATTATTCCTCTATCCTCCTATATGATATGTGTGCTTAATGAATATTAATAGCTCACTGTAGTCAGCAAGAGTCTGCTAGAGACAGAGTGGTGCATTGATGTCCTTTTTCTGCTAAGTACCCATCAGTCACTTGTCTGTTTATCTGTGTCTGAGTGACTCAGCAAATTGGACTGTATATGGATTCTCCCTCAGTCAGATGCATATTATAGGGTGGGTGTGAGGGGGGTGACTGCGTCTCAGCCCCAAATGGCACCCTATTCCCTATATAGTGCACTACCCTATGGGCCCTGGTCAAAATGAGTGCACTACATAGGGAATAGGGTGTCATTTGAGACTCAACATCTGAGTGAATGGAGGGTATATGATACCTCTCCAGAGGGGTGTCCCAGTGGCAGTATTAGCCTGCTCACAGGGAACGGGGTCAGGCAGAGCTACTGGGGGCTACCCTGTCCTTCCCCTCTGGGCTGTGGTTCCATAGGCATATACAGGAATCCGCCATTAAAACCAAGCATTCGGAAATCGTCTCTGTGTGAATTGCCCAGTTTTTGAACAGAGGAAATATTATGTGTCTATGAAATAGAACCTACGACAATGACTACTATAGTTCCGTTGTCATAAAGTTTTACTGAAAGAAATTTCAACAGAGCTTTGGTGGGTTGAACTGTTCTGTAGTTTTGCGTTAGTGTTTTCTTATTTTTATATCTCTTTAAATTAACTTAATGTTTCTCATAAGCTGCGTTTACACAGGCAGCCCAATTCTGATATTTTTTCCACTAATTGGTCTGGTCAAAAGGCCAATTAGGGGGAAGAAATATAAGAATTGGGATGCCTGTGTAAACGCAGCCATAGTGATTCTGGCCATTAATCTTTAATAAAAGAGAAGCTTACACCTTTTTAGAGCATAGTTTAGGACTTTAATACCATATGTATTAGGTGACTACTTTTCTGGATAATCCTTCCAAAAAGGAGAGGATTTGGGTGTGATTGAACAGCCATCAGCTTTACTAATCCTTAATAACTTTATCATATCCCCCGGTTTCTTTCCTAGTGTAATTTGTGTGGGATTTGTGTCAATGTTGCCCTGAAGCTTCATGTCAATCGGAATAATAACACTTGTGTTGGTTCCCCCCCCCATTTCCCTTGTGGCTTTGCATGCTGCTTGGATGTGACAACTCAGTGAGACAAAGAAGGTATTGTATGAGTACTGTAGTAGTATTGTATGAGTACTGTAGTAGGATTGTATGAGTACTGTAGTAGGATTGTATGAGCACTGTAGGATGATTGTATGAGCACTGTAGAAGTATTGTATGTGTACTGTAGTATTGTATGAGTACTGTAGTAGTATATGAAGAGCATGTGTAGTGTGCTTTAGTTTCTTAGTTACTCTACAATCCACTTCATGGAAGTAGTAATACTGCACATTTCCAGTATTTGACTATTTCCTTATGAAAGTGTAACTTTTTCCGCCACACCCTGAAGGCTAGTGAATAGTGAATGAATAATAAGCCACTTGTGCATGCATCACTGATGAATGTATCTTGATGGATACTAATGCATTATCGTGAATAGATACGAAATATCCAGGTATTCCTCATAGATCAGGGGTATCTCTGAGTAGGAGTGCTGATCTAGGATCAGGTACTCCCTGTCCATATAATTGTATTAATTATTATCTAAAAGGCAAAACTGATCCTAGATCAGCACTCCTACTCTGAGACACAGTTTTAGGAATACAGACCCTGGGAAATAAACCGATGTGTAATGCTATGTTCTGTAATGTTAGTTGTATTGTTTTGCTGCTGTCTTGTGTGGCTGGCGGGTGGTCCCTTAGGTGTTGGAAGCTGACAGCTCAATAAGGAGGAGTAATGGGGGTGATCACAATAGAGGGAAGGAGAATAGGAAGAGAGAGAGGGATGGGGTTGTATGTTCCAGGGGTTCCCTGTTGGCCCTGGTCAAAAGTAGGGCACTACATAGGGAATAGGGTCCCATTTGGGACGTAGTCTGGGGCCTGGGATGTGGTCCCTGGGCAGGGGGCCTGGTTGGCCCACGAGGGCCTGTGACTTATGCCTGGCCCAGTGTCAGTGTTACAGGCCTACCCTAGTGAGGTTACCACCTCCAGGTCCACACCAGGCTGGTCTGTCCGTCTCTTCTAACGCCCTGGATTTAGGCTTCTATGTCCCAAATGGCACCCTAATCCCTACATAGGACACTACTTATGACTGGTCAAAAGTAGTGTATATAGAGGGAATAGGGTGCCATTGGGGACACAGACAGTGGGTCCTTTTAAAGTGGCACACTTAAGAGCACCACAGAAGCGCATCATAGTAAGGGTGTTATTTATGAGACCCTGTAAGTGCTGTATGAAACAGGCCTGTGTCAGCAGCTGCCCTGGACATCCTCCATGGATTAGTCATACTATTCCCCAGCTCACCCCTCCTCTCCATCCTCCCATTTACTGACCCTTTTTTCATCCCTCCACCCCAGCCCTACCTCCACCGACCCTCTCTCTCTCCTCTAACCTCGGTCTCTCCTCCCTCTCTCCCTCACCCTTCAAACTCTTTCTCCATTCACTCCAACCCTACCTTCTCTTCACTGACCCCCTTTCTCCCCTCCTCCCTCTCTCCTGCCACCCCCACACCCCAGCCCTACCTTCAGAAAGGAGTCCTGTCAGGGACCTCACAGGCCTCTTTTCTGTCGGGTTGTCTGGAGGGTTTCTGCCAAAAAATGTAATAACCTGACATGATTTCTGGAGATTTCCAGTCGTGCTCTTTGAGTTACATTTACATTTTAGTCATTTAGCAGACGCTCTTATCCAGAGCGACTTACAGTTAGTGAGTGCATACATTTTTCATACTGGCCCCCCGTGGGAATCGAACCCACAACCCTGGCGTTGCAAGCGCCATGCTCTACCAACTGAGCTACACGGGGCCCCTTTGATGTACTGCACTTGTCTCATCTCGTGTCTGTCTGGTGGGCTTTATGAGTCCAGGCACGCACACACAGCGCCTAGCTTCTGACCTTTCAGATACAGGACAGCTGTGCTCAGGCCTAGTTTGGAAATATTTTTAAGAGGGGTCAGAGAGGTGAGTCTGTGAAAAGACGAGGCTCGGGGAAGGTTTTTGGTTGGCTATGGTCTGAATTTATCCCCTACCCTTTGAAGGTGGTTGGGTGACGGCTAGGCCTATACCTAGTTGACGTTTTAAGCTACATTTAGATGCATGCTCAAATAAAATGTCCCATCATGTTGCTTTTAACATATAGCTAAGCAAATGCATCTCTATAAATACTAAAAACTGCTCCTACAGTAGGACAGCAATGTCTGCTGGACAAGTATAGAATACTGTTGAAAATGGTTTACATGGGGAGCTGAATCTTTCTGCAGAACATCTGTACAGGCAAAGAAGCAGTCAATCCCAGAATGGACAGCATAATGAACTGTATTTATGAATGACATTGGGTTGGAAGAACCAAGGCCCTATCGCTAAACACCAGCAGCACAGAGAGCAGAGCATTCCATCTGAGGGCAGTCCCTGTGGGTCAGCACAATGAGAGAATAGAATGGCAGCATCGACTTTAAAGACAGGAAGGAGACTGGTGTGGGGGAGGAAACCGCTCTGCCCTACTGATGTGGTGGGTATTTTGATGGCCTCCTTTTAAATATTTGTCTTGAGAAACTAAGGCAGGAAAGTCTTTGTGCTGCGTCCTGGGAAGATAGATTAAGCCTAGTTCAGTCCTCAGCACCTGGTTTCCCATCCGGGCCAAGGAGAGGGTGCCTAGGATATCCTCAAGCCAAGCACTGCTCTTGGATCGAAGCTCTCTGCTCTGGTGGGATATACAGGGACTACGTCCAAAACGGCACCCTATACAGTATGGGGCCCTGGTCAAAACTAGGTTACTATATAGGGAATAGGGTGCCATTTGGGACATATGCAAAAGGTTTAACTACAACATCTGCTCTCCTGTTGCTGTCTGTTTTTAAATATGAATAGATGTTCATATGTGTTGTATTTGATCTAGTACAGACAGTCCCTTAGTGATCTCTAAGCTTCAGAAATAATTGGATCAACATCACCCTATGAGCCCTTGTCAAAAAAATTGAAATAATGTTTTACTCCCATACACAGGATAGGTGCAGTGAAATGTTTTGCTTTACAGGGTCAGCCATAGTAGTCTGGGGACCCCTGAGCAAATTGGGGTTAAGTGCCCTGCTCAAGGGAACATCGGCAGTTTTCTCACCTTCGAACCAGCCACCTTTCGGTTACTGGCCCAACGCTTTAACCGCTAGGCTACCTGCCGCCCTAAATAAGGTAGTGCGCTATAAAGGCAATCAAATCAGATTTTATTGGTCACATACACATATTTAGCAGATGTTATTGCGGGTGTAGCAAAATGCTTGTGTTCCTAGCTCCAACACTGCAGAGTGCCATTTGGGATGCTGCCGTTGTGAGAGAGCCAGTTGCCTCATTTCCCCTTGGAGTTTCCTGAGCAGGATGTTCTATTGAAGATTGTCCTCTTTCCTTTCCCCTCACAAATCAAATTTAATTCATTTTTGCTAATCTTTTCATTTTTATTTCGTAAATGTGCGTTGGATATTGTGTGAATTTGGGGTATTAGGCTTACCCTGAACATTCTCATTGTTTGCATCTCAAATGGCACCCTATTCCCTATATAGTGCTCATAGAGCTCTGGTCAGAAGTAGTGCACTATAGGGAATAGGATCCCATTTGGGTCGGATCCATAGTGTGTTTCCGTGCAATGCCCTCATAAAATGGACACCCCAGTCAGAATGTGTATCTTCAAAGTGTTAGGAAGGTCCATGTTTCCAATAAACTCATGGGAACCTACACCAGGGTGAATTGAATACAGACTTTGTTTTTGTTTTTGCTTGTAACTATAGATAATCCATCTAAAACAGCAGGCACAGCTAGGCTGTACTCGACTGTGGTTGTCTCAAATGGCACCCTATTACCTATATAGTGCACTACTTTTGGCCAGAGCTAGGAAATGGGGTGCCGTTTGGGACGCAGTCTGACTCTGAACTGTTTCTGTGGCATACTGGACATGCATTACCATAGCAATCATACAGCATCAAAATATGTTAGTTTTCCAAAAACTCACTGTAGTCCCAGAACAAAGACCTTGTCTACTTTTCTTCCTCCATTTTCACCTCAGTGAGAAGTCCTAGGTTGCTGCCCAAATGGCACCCTATTCCCTACATAGTGCACTACTTTTGACCAGACCCCATAGGGCTCTGGTCAAAAGTAGTGCACTCTATAGGGAATAGGGTGCCATTTGGGATGTTGTCCTAAACAGAGCGGGCCCTGCCTGCTTTGTAATGATAATGGCATCTAATTTGACTAAATGGTGATTTTATCAGATGCTAGCTAGGCTTCCTCCAACTCCACAGACATTAAAGTCTCTGAAATGGGAACTATTACCTCGAAAGTGCCATCAGTCACTCCCAGTTTTTTGAACAGAGAAACACAAAAGCCATACGTCTGCTCAGATCCAGCCTAGAAATTGGACAGCTCCAATTCGATTTCCCCCCTTCCACCACCCGCATGCTGAAGTTATCAGTGGGCATTAGAATTATACCATCAGTCAAGGCCTTCCCCAATCCCATTCCAGAATTCACATTATAATTATATTTATCCTCCGTCTTCGCTTGTTATTTCCTTTGGCTTCTGTCGCCTTAGCCCAGCCACATGGGCCTCTTATCTGTTTCGTGTTTCTGCTTTGGAAAGGATTATCTCTTTCATTGCATAGTATTGATGACTGAAATACACTTTTCATTTATGTGAGTAATGTGTCCCTTATTCAGAGTATATCCAGATAAGCTTCAGCTAAAGCTCAGGTCATGATGGATGGCTAACGCTGGCTTCATACTGTGGCTGTGGATCCTCTTCCTTTGACTGTCAGACCCTGCCGCTTGGAATGTCCACTTTGAATGTCCACTTGGGAATGGTAGTGTCCACTTGGGATGTCCACCTGACCTGATCACCTATTTACTTGTCCATTGAGTCCTATATGCATTCCATGATCAAGTGGAAGAAACATAAGTTCATGCCCCTGTACCCATAGTCATTTACTAAATGACCTGCAAGTAACCCCTTCTAACTGACCAGCGACCCGCTCTCTCTCTCTCTCTCTCTCTCTCTCTCTCTCTCTCTCTCTCTCTCTCTCTCTCTCTCTCTCTCTCTCTCTTCTCTCTCTCTCTCTCTCTCTCTCTCTCTCTCTCTCTCTCTCTCTCTCTCTCTCTCTCTCTCTCTCTCTCTCTCTCTCTCTCTCTCTCTCTCTCTCTCTCTCTCTCTCTCTCTCTCTGTCTTGCTCTCTCTCTCTCTAGTGAACTATGTAGGGTGGTATTTGAGATGCAGATGTTGTGTTCTCCTTAATCATATGTAGTGGTCAGTGTATGGTGTAGGGCCTTTGCTCCTCTCTGGACATGGTGAAAGAATCAGCCTGCTGAGTGAGGGTCATGTCCAGTCTGTGCTGCTCCTCCAGCTGCTGAATAACCTGAAGATGGGCAGGGTCCATAGACTATGTACATGTAATCTAATTATTTGACCTAATGGATTTACAGTATCTGATTAACGGGAAAAAAAGCAGGGTAGAATATTGTATTAGAACAGGAGAATATTGTATTAGAACAAGGAAAATTGAACAAGGGAATATTCTATTACAACAGGAGAATATTGTATGATAAGAGTAGAATATTCTATTAGAACGGGAGTATTCTATTAGAACGGGGGAATATTCTATAAGAACGGGGGGATATTCTATTGGAACAGGAGAATATTCCATTAGAACAGGAGAATATTCAATTAGAACAGGAGAATATTCCATTAGAACAGGAGAATATTCTATTAGAACAGGAGAATATTCCATTAGAACAGAATATTCCAGAGGGACTCACTGTGGGGTTAATGGTTATCTACCACATCAGAGAATAATCATAATGTGAATTTCTAATAAAATCATTGAGTTAATGCTTAATTAAAAATCACAATTTTAATTAAACATTTAATTAAACAGATACATTCTCAGTGATTTATACCCGGAAACGTGACTGTTTTGCTAACTACAATAAGAGTATTGAATAAACATATGCTGATGTAGTTACTGATATACCCAGCTGATGAGGAAACTAGTCTAGGTCCCAAAGAGATGTTGTCCTCCAGCCCAAACCAAAGCCAGCAGCAGCTGTAGCAGTTGGTTGTTGGTTTAGTAATGTTATCAGATGCATGGAGAGAAGCACATCCTCTCACATAGACAGCACAGCAGTTGGTAGCTAGCTAGAGCCTCTCTCCACAGTGAAAAATGAGGCGAGCTGTTAAAACTGATAATCCAGTTGTATTGATCAAGAGCTACTTAAAACATGTACTGAGAGACTCACTGACTGATGCTCAGTATGTTGTAGTCAGGTGCCTGGCTCCCTGCTATCTGCTACAGTGACCCAGCTAAAATGATCAGGGCTGTTCAGTGTCAATCCTGGAGGACCGAAACACTTCTGTTTTTCATCCTCTCCTAATCAGGGACTAATTCAGTACTGGGACACCAGGTGAGTGCAATTAACTACCAGGTAGAAACAAAAAAACAGAAGTGTTTCGGCCCTCCAGGACCGGAATTTAACAGCCCCGTTTTAGATCCTTGAGTCCTCATAAGACTGCTGTTTAGGCCTGTTAAAACTCTAGCTATGTAGATTAGATGCTCCATATGCCTCTGTCTGTGTTCTATATGATGTCGCTAAAAACGAGGGCATTTTAGACTCTCATTATGTCTGTTTACTACCTGGGATTAAAGGTAATCTCAGGATTATCTGGTATTAACAGTGATCAAATTGCATTGATTCTTCATTTGCAGTAGAGGCTGATCAATACCAAAGTCATCACACACAGGCCTAGACTAGTAATTCAATCAAATGCAGGACATTTGAGGTAGAAACCCAGATCATTCTGTGTCTGGTCTAATTTGTTCTTAAGTGAAAGGAAAGCAGACAGCTTTATTTTGATCTACAGTGTATCTGTTTACTCAGCGGGCCAGAGGACCCAAGGCTAATGGATTCAGCTACTGTCCATGACCCGGGCCTAATTAGACTCTGTATGCATGTTCCAAACCTTCTCAGACACGACTCAAAACACAATCTCTCCTCAAAGGGCAGTGCCTCTGGCCAAGAGCCAACACACACTGCCAGCTCTGTCTCTCTGTGTACATCAGAACAAACACAGAGAGGGCTTACTCACACGGATAAAACATAGGTTGCGTTCCAAATGGCACCCTTTTCCTTATATAGTGTCCATATGGCTCTGGTCGAAAGTAGTACACTATATAGGGAATAGGGTGCCATTTGGGATATAGGCTCTGCAGACATTGGCAGAACTACCAACCAGCTCCACGGCAGCCCCTTGAACGTTTTAAGGGAAGACACATTTCATCCCAACAACATAAATCAGGAAGTCATAAATCGAAGTGATGAATTATGTACTACTTTTAGAATGTTGTGTTTATTTAATCAACTGTATTAAATCAGGACATGACAAAACGTAATATTTTGCTTCATCACCTCTTTCATTTCATAGGGCCAGTTTCAGTCCGGTGAAATAAGGATTATTTTGCATTTATGCTTAACAAAAATATAAACGCAACATGCAACAATTTTTCAGATTTGACTGAGTTACAGTTCATATAAGGAATCAGTCAATTGAAATAAATTAATTAGGCCCTAATCTATGGATTTCACATAATTTGCCTCATCCAGCACGACAGATCTCTTTCACATAGAGTTGATCAGGCTGTTGATTGTGGCCTGTGGAATGTTGTCCCACTCCTCTTCAATGGCTGTGCGAAGTTGCTGGATATTGGCGGGAACCGGAACACGCTGTCGTACAAGTCGATCCAGAGCATCCCAAACATGCTCAATGGGTGACATGTCTGGTGAGTATGCAGGCAATGGAAGAACTGGGATATTTTCAGCTTCCAGGAATTGTGTACAGATCCTTGTGACATGGGGCAGTGCATTATCATGTGGAGGTGCTGAGCTGGAGTGGTTACATGTGGTCTGCGGTTGTGAGGCCGGTTGGACGTATTGACAAATTCTCTAAAATGACATTGGAGGTGGCTTATGGTAGAGAAATTAACATTCAATGCATTCCTGCAGTCAGCATGCCAATTGCACACACTCTCAAAACTTGAGACATCTGTGGCATTGTGTTGTGTGAAAAAACTGCAAATTTGAGTGGCACCTGTGTTATGATAATGCTGTTTAATCAGCTTCTTGATATGCCACACATGTCAGGTGGATGGATAATCTTGGCAAAGGAGAAATGCTCTCTAACAAGGATGTGAACAAATCTGTGCACAAAATTTGAGAGAAATAAGCTTTTTGTGCGTATGCAGAATTGGGCTGCCTGTGTAAATGCAGCCTTTGAGATGTGTTCTCTTCCTCTCAGCTTAAAGGGGCAGTGCAGTTGGAAAATGTGATATTTCCACACTAAGAAGTCGAAATAACACTCTGAAATTGTGAAAATTATAATAATGCCCTTTTTGTGTAAGATGTTTGAAAAAAATACCTGGAATTTCAGCCTTTTCAGGTGGGATGTAACTTTTGTCCCACATCATGACGTCAGAATGTGATCTGATTATAATAGACCAATGACTGTTCATTCTTAGGTTGGAAACCCTTGCTCTAGACCATCTTATCAGCCAACCAGGGCTGTGTATGTAAATATCTTCATATTTGTTTCCTAATGCCCACACGATCAGACTAAGCATTTCAAGGGCCAATGGAGGCTCAGGGAAATAAATTAGTTATTTTCATTATAAATAAACAGTGATTTATTAGACATACAGTGATGATTTAAAAATACAATTACAAATATTGCATGGGGGCTTGAAACAGAAATGCCACTAGTGCTTTCCTCCTAAACCAAGGGCACACCACTCGGCACAACGGTGTTCATCACAACAAAAACAGTCTCCATCCCAATGATCCCATAATCATGTGTGACACCTTTTGTCTGTTTTTCTTTGATTTATTTATCCAGGGAAGCCACATTTAGTTTGACTATTTATTACAAATGAGCCCTGGCCAAGAAAGCAGCATACATTTATTTACACACACAACACAATATAGACTAAAACAACATGAGTCAGTGCAGTGGTCAAGTAAAAATAGTGCAGAGAAAGGCTGACTGGTGGTGGTGACATTGTCAGAACAGCAGATGGCTTTTACAGCCTGGGATTGAACGGGGATGATCTGCTCATCCAGAGATGGATTCGTAAAGCCTCAATCACTCCCAGTGGTACTCTTCTCTTCCCTCTGGAGTCCAGTAAGAACGCTGGCCTCCAACCCTCATATTAATATGACCAGAATGAGTGTTTTCCATTTATACTGTGTACCATTCGATCTGTGAGATGCTCCTGTTGTGTCCTGAGGCTGGGAAGAAAGAGGAGCACTGAAAGAGGCCATTCCGATATAATCCAGGGGATCAGGAGCCTTTGGATCAGCTGCTACTGTCACTTACTGTACGTTCTACTGTAGGGGGTTCCCCTATAGACAGCCTTTGATTTGGAGTGGGAGAATTGATAGGGACTGTAATGTGACAGTAGCCTGGTTTCTTGATCAGTTTGTACTGTCTAGCTCCCATAGGAGTTGACAAGAACACACAAACCAATCTTGGACCAGGCTAATGTGACAGCTTCCAACGGCGTCGGCAAGAAGTTGAGTTTTGGTCATGGCCTCAAAGTTTGACCCACCGCTTTCTCTTTACCGCTCAAACCTGAGCTTCAGGTTTTAGATTTATGGCAGCGAACTCCTGCTGTCGATTTTGAGGGGAAATAATTAAAAGTACTGTAAGCTTCTACGTTCACCCAGGGCCACACAGACATGAGTCAGCATCTAGGGGACAGATCCACTGTCTCCTCCAGGTCAAGGCCGGACCCAGAGCTGTGGCCCCATTCCAAGGCTACTGTTCCCTGAAAACTGATGGGACTATCTGGGCCTCCAAGCACTTTTTGAAGTGGTTTTGTTTGGTTGTGGTTTTCACGGCTGACATCATCGTGTTATGCCTCTTTATCGTGTCCTGACCAAGCTTTAAGCCACAGACAGAACTCAAAGGGCACATCCTATCATAACATGAAATAAATCGCTTTCCAGGCTGCCCAGTCAGCAGCCAGGCCAATTCTATGTCCCAAATGGCTCCTTATATAGTGCACTACTTTTGACCAGGGCCCATAGGGCTTTGCAAAGAAAATAGAGGGTCATTTGGGATGCAGCCCAAGTCTGTTGTTATTGAGCCCCAGAGGCTTAAGTCTGTAAACACTGACCTTTCAGGCCAGACACAGTAGCAGATATTGAGTGAGCTTGTCCATAGGATGAAACTCATCTGTTATTTACATTTTAGTCATTTAGCAGACGCTCTTATCCAGAGCGACTTACAGGAGCAATTAGGGTTAAGTGCCTTGCTCAAGGGCACATCGACAGATTTTCACCTAGTCGGCTCGGGGATTAGAACCTGCGACCTTTCGGTTACTGGCACAACGGTCTTAACCACTAAGCTACCTGCCGCCCCGTTATATCTCCCTCACCTAACTGCAGGGGATTTTCTTAACTCCTTCTGTATCTCTTTTGTTACATTTTATCATTGATTAAGAGTCTTGGCAGACCAGAAAAGCCTTTGAGAAAATCTCTCGATCCATGATAATTGAAGTCCAAACATTTCTGTTCCATTTCATACATAGTGTTATGATGAAGGATAGGACACACACACACACACACACACAAATACTTTTTCAATTCAATATTAGCCAGCCCTAGTATTATGAAAAATGACTGTCCTCTAAAACTGTCATTCTAAACAATGACTGTTCAAAATAAAATGTTCCTTTGGCACTCCCAAATGGCACACTATTCCCTACATTGTGCACAATGTTTGACCAGAGCCCTATGGGCGCCATTTGGGAACAGCCCAGTGCTCTGTTGAGAGCCATCTGTTCCCAGGTTGCATGGCAGGCTAATATCTGATAATAAAGGGTTTCTGTTGCCGTGACCACTGATGGGGCTGTGACCTATAGGCAGGGGGCACACATGGTGCCCAGGGTTCATATGTGTTCAAATGTTATATGGCTGTGTTACATATCACAGGGATTAGACAGATCACGCATGACAGTTTCCAACCCTAAACAGGCTGAATGGGTCTGTTGTTTGTTTATGGAACCAATGTTGGTTAGTAATGATTTAGGTGTTTATCCAATGCTATGTTATTAATGATTGCGAAAACATATGAGGCTATTTCATAGATTATCAAACCGCCTTAGATGGGTCTGTTTTAGTTGTCTGTTTTTGGAATCAATGCCTTATTGGTAATGTTTGGGATATTGTATTAAGCTATTTCATAGGTCCTCCTGTTAAAATTAGAGGAGACAGGAGAGTTTTAAGAGCTGACGTTTTGGGGATTTTAAAGAGATGTCCTGAAAAGTTACTGGCTGTGTTTGAAAGTTGAAAAGTCAACTTCTGATCTCTCTACTGCTGATGCTCTCTAGTCACCTGTCCTGACATGGCTGTTCAGAGTTGGGGAGTCTAACAGAGATGTCAGGTTTTAATTAGCTTCACTCTATGGGAGCACAGATGACCTTCACACCTGTCTGTCCTCTCACGTACATATAGATAGCCCACCTCTCCCCTACCCCTCTCTCTCCCCCTTCTCTCTCTCCCCCCTCTCTCTCCCCCCCCCATGTAATCTTCATCAGTGCTTCTGGGACGAGGTCTGCTCCATTGGAAAATGCAGAGACTTCCGCCCTCTTTCTCTCTGGTCAAAGTCAATTCAATAATTAGGCAGGCAAGCCAGGTGATGTGTTTTAATGGCTTGGTTGTTATGAGCAGGCCTAAAGACAATTGAGGGTGAGTGATGTGTGGCCTGAGGATGTAGCTAGACTAGTTACTACTGTTCATTACTCTGCTTTGTTCATGTCTGCTTCCCAAATGCACCCAATTCCCTTTATAGTGCACTGCCTTTGACCAGGACCCATTGCGCTGTGGTCAAAAGTGGGTCCATTTGGGACATACCCCATGGTTATAAATAAAACATGAGTATATATTAGTTTGATTCATGTTGTCTGAGGCTCTACTGTGTATTGCAGTCCCTTCTCTTATTATAGATATACAGTGGGGGGGAAAAGGATTTAGTCAGCCACCAATTGTGCAAGTTCTCCCACTTAAAAAGATGAGAGAGGCCTGTAATTTTCAAAATGAGGGAAAAAAATCCAGAAAATCACATTGTAGGATTTTTTATGAATTTATTTGCAAATTATGGTGGAAAATAAGTATTTGGTCAATAACAAAAGTTTCTCAATACTTGTTATATACCCTTTGTTGGCAATGACACAGGTCAAATGTTTTCTGTAAGTCTTCACAAGGTTTTCACACTCTGTTGCTGGTATTTTGGCCCATTCCTCCATGCAGATCTCCTCTAGAGCAGTGATGTTTTGGGGCTGTCGCTGGGCAACACGGACTTTCAACTCCTTCCAAAGATTTTCTATGGGGTTGAGATCTGGAGACTGGCTAGGCCACTCCAGGACCTTGAAATGCTTCTTACGAAGCCACTCCTTCGTTGCCCGGGCGGTGTGTTTGGTGATCATTGTCATGCTGAAAGACCCAGCCACGTTTCATCTTCAATGCCCTTGCTGATGGAAGGAGGTTTTCACTCAAAATCTCACGATACATGGCCCCATTCATTATTTCCTTTACACAGATCAGTCGTCCTGGTCCCTTTGCAGAAAAACAGCCCCAAAGCATGATGTTTCCACCCCCATGCTTCACAGTAGGTATGGTGTTCTTTGGATGCAACTCAGCATTCTTTGTCCTCCAAACACGACGAGTTGAGTTTTTACCAAAAAGTTATATTTGGTTTCATCTGACCATATGACATTCTCCCAATCCTCTTCTGGATCATCCAAATGCACTCTAGCAAACTTCAGATGGGCCTGGACATGTACTGGCTTAAGCAGGGGGACACGTCTGGCACTGCAGGATTTGAGTCCCTGGCGGCGTAGTGTGTTACTGATGGTAGGCTTTGTTACTTTGGTCCCAGCTCTCTGCAGGTCATTCACTAGGTCCTCCCGTGTGGTTCTGGGATTTTTGCTCACCGTTCTTGTGATCATTTTGACCCCACGGGGTGAGATCTTGCGTGGAGCCACAGATCGAGGGAGATTATCAGTGGTCTTGTATGTCTTCCATTTCCTAATAATTGCTCCCACAGTTGATTTCTTCAAACCAAGCTGCTTACCTATTGCAGATTCAGTCTTCCCAGCCTGGTGCAGGTCTACAATTTTGTTTCTGGTGTCCTTTGACAGCTCTTTGGTCTTGGCCATAGTGGAGTTTGGAGTGTGACTGTTTGAGGTTGTGGACAGGTGTCTTTTATACTGATAACAAGTTCAAACAGGTGCCATTAATACAGGTAACGAGTGGAGGACAGAGGAGCCTCTTAAAGAAGAAGTTACAGGTCTGTGAGAGCCAGAAATCTTGCTTGTTTGTAGGTGACCAAATACTTATTTTCCACCATAATTTGCAAATAAATTCATTAAAAATCCTACAATGTGATTTTCTGGAAAAAAAATTCTCAATTTGTCTGTCATAGTTGACGTGGACCTATGATGAAAATGTCAGGCCTCTCATCTTTTTCAGTGGGAGAACTTGCACAATTGGTGGCTGACTAAATACTTTTTTTCCCCACTGTACATTGTATTTACCAGTTTCTGGACCGTTTCCCAGCTATGCTGACAGAAACAGCGTTCCAATTGGCACTCTATTCCCTAATGTAGTGCACTACGGGCTCTGGTCAAAAGTAGTGCACTATATTGGGAATAGGGTGTCATATGGGATGCAGATTGGCCCATCACCACGCTCATCTAGTATTTCCTCTCTCTCGTTCTTCCCCTTGCAGCAACAGACTAGCGCCTAGCAACCACGACCGGATACAGCGGCTGAGGCACGAGTTCCAGCAGGCCAGAGGGGACGATGACCCAGACGACAGGAGACGTACCTATAGCTTCGAGCAGCCCTGGGTGAGTGTCTGAGACCGGGCTGAGAACCAGGCCTGCCTGCCTCTCCATGGACCTCCTTCATGGATCAACCCCTCACTAACCACCACCACTGCCAGCCTGGGAGGGCTGCTAATACCCTGGCTGGCTGGTTCACTGGCTGGTAATACTGGCTGGCTGCACCGTGGAGCCTCCCACTAACCACACAACCACTGGGCCTGGCCTGAGCATGGACTGTCCAGTATGACACTGACTGAACAACGTCAGCCCATGGAGCTTCTTCTCTCTAACTCCTCTATAGGCCTCCCACCTAACTCAGGCTGTGTAGCTCTAATAACTCTGACAATGGTTGTGTCCTAAATGGTACCCTATTCCCTATTTAGTGCACTACTTTTGACCAGAGCCATATGAGACCTGGTTAAAAGTAGTGCACTACATAGGGAATAGGGTGCCATTTGGGACACAACCAACCTCTCCACCGGCATGTGTCCCTCTTGCACGGTCTCCTGACCTCTAACCCCGCCCACTCGCCCATCATCACCACCACTCCCGTCATACCACCCTTGTCATCCCATCTGCCATCAGTGCCATCTTTTGGTCTGTCTGTCTGTCACTCACAACACAAGGACCCCCCCCCCACTCACCTTCTCATGGACCAATGGACTCGTGTCTGTGGGTATCTGATTGTGTTTCCTTGTTGGGGGTTTCCTTTTTGTGTGTTAAACGTGGCTTGCTGGTTTTAACTGTGCCTTTTTAGAGAAGGGGTTTAGATTTAGACATGTTTTACTCCCTTTTGATGGCATGGCCGTTGGCCACCAAGTTAGAATGAGTGTGAACTCAAACAATTTAAAATCGAACAAAATTGGAAAAGCCTTCATAATTAATGAGACAATGAATGAGACCTTTCTATGACATAATTGAAGGTATTTGGTCCCTATATAAAGACTGCCCTATGTCCCATTCTTCCATCCATTGCACCAGCAGTATGCCTTACGTATACATTTTACATTCTGTCAATTATGATGTAAAATTCTGAATTATCAGCAAAATGATTTGCCTAATGTTTGAAAGTCACTACTTTTAATATTTCTATATTGTTGTATGATATATTTTTCCTATAAGCACTAATGTATTTATTGACGGATTTGTTGTATTAATCCTATACATTGTCCATATGACGTACATTTTTACTAAGTTAACTTTCATTATATAGGCCTATAATTTGTGGTGATGTTTTTAGAGCTGGTTTAGACTCAGCCAACATGTAGCAGTTCATCATATTTATATGGCGTTTATATTGTGTTGTCTAAGGATTGATTTGAATGAATTTTCCAACGGTTGTAAACTGAGAGCTAATGAACGGACTCCATTGACATCTGGGGCTGTATGTATCAGGTGTCTCAGAGTAGGAGTACGGATCTAGGATCATTCATTGTGATCTAAAAGGCAGAACTGATCCTAGATCAGCACGCCTACTCTGAGACACCTGATGCATGCGGGCCCTGGGCTTCTTTTATAGGTGATAAATCAAATAAAATGCTTGGTTTTGACTTCTGTTTGATAGTTAGATTGACACTGAGTGCGCAATGTGTGTGGGAGAGAGCTTTCAAGCTGCACTTTGTTTCTCTGCACGGTCAAGCGAGCACATACAGTGCCTTGCAAAAGTATTCAGACCACTTGGATTTCTTCACAGTTGGGATTAAAGTGGGATTCACATTTATTTAATTGTCATTTTATGTCAACAATCTACACAAAATACTCTGTCAAAGTAGCAGACAAATGTAATTGATTTAAAGATTAATAGAAATGTAATAACGAAAATGTAGTCGTTGCATAAGTTATCAGCTCCCTGAGTCAATACATGTTAGAAAAACCTCTTCTTGGCTAAGTCTATAAGAGCTTTGCACACCTGGATTGTGCAACATTTGCCCATTATTATATTTTGGATATTCTTTAAGCTCTGTCAAGGTGCTGGGGATCATGGCTAGACAGAGCATAGATTTCCAAGCAGATTAAGTCAAAACTGTAACACAACGGCCACTCAGGAACATTCACTGTCTTCTTGGTAAGCACGTTGTTGATCCATCCTCAGTTTTCTCCCATCACAGCCATTGAACTCTGGAATGGCCTCATGGTAACATCCCTGAGCAGTTTCATTCCGGTCCTGCAGCACAGTTCAGAAGGACTGTATCTTTGATGTGTCTGGGTGGTTTAATACATCATCCACAGTATAATTATTAACTTGACCATGCTTAAAGAGATATTCATTGTCTGATCTGTTATTGTTACCCATCTACCAATCACTGCCCTTTTTTATGAGGCTTTTGAAAAGCTCCCTGGTCGTTGTTGTTGAATCTGGGCTTGAAATTCAATACTTGACTGAGGGACATTACAGACGTTGTATGTATGAGGGACAGAGGAAGAGTTAGCCAAAGAAAAATCATCTCAACCCCTATTATTTCATGGAGTGAATCCATGTAACTTATGCCAAATTTTATTCCTGAACTACTTTAGGCTCGCCTAAACAAAGGGGCTGAATACTTATTCAATTACTATTTTAGTTATGAAGTTTTTATTCATCTAAAAAATTTAATTAAAAAAACTTCCACTTTGACATTACTGAGTATTTTGTGTAGATTGTTGATGACAATTACATCCATGTTAATCCCACTTTGTAACACAATAAAATGTGACAAAATCCAAGGGGTCTGAATACTTTTGCAAGCGACTGTATAGGTTGCGTCCCAAATGTTACCCTATTCCCTATTTAGTGCACTACTTTTGACCAGAGCCCTATGGGAATTGGGTGCTATTTGGGACTCTCTCAGACACAGTAATTAAAGTCCTTGACAAATACCACTGCTTTGTTTGTTTACATTACTGATAGAAAGCAAAGTCACCCTGTTCCCATGACAGCACCATTGAAGGGACAGAGTCAGTCATGATTGCAATCACAATGTATTTATAAATAACAGAATAACCAACCTCTCACAGAATCGCACAGTAATCTACAGTCATTTTGTGTTATTATATTTTTTCCCTACCATACTAATTGCCACATTATGGATAACAGGAGCATATGTAGCTGGCACCCTTTTCCCTATATAGTGTGCTGCTTTTGACCAGAGCGCTCAATCAACCTCTTCATGCCTTCTGTAGTGGCCATAGCGCCTGATCTAGACTAATGTCAAGTCCAAAGAAATAGAATCACACAGTGGGTTCCCTCAATATGGCCGCTGGCCCACCCATCACGGAACGTACACAAGGTGAATAGAATTACGGGAATTCCATTCCGGGGCCCATAGGGTAAACAGTGAAGGGAGAGTATAGATGTTACAGCCATGTGGAAGCACTGACCCTGTCACTGTAAGTGCTCTTAGCAGGTTTTGATATTACAGGTCAGCCCTGTGCATTATCTCACCTACAGCCCGCCCGCTGAGGCCTGCTGTCCAATTTCTCTGAAGTCCAGCTGTCTGTAATTTCTGTGGGCTGCAAATAATTTACCTAATTATCCGGTTCTGCATGCTGTTTAGTTAGGTGTTCCTGGTTAGCTGAGGTGCAGTTAGACAGCTCTACGTCCCCTGATTGGTACCCCTGTGGATGGTATATTTATCACTAGAGGAGGAGAGCAGAGGAATCTAGGTTGTGTTTAGTAGGTAGAAAATGTTTTCGAACTGGGTACTACCTGAACTTGTTCAGTAAGAACACAGATTTTCACTTTCCATTGCAAAGCCCTTCAGAACATGACCCTGGTTTCCGTGGGCTAGTTCCATCACAGTGACTGATAGATAGATACCCAATCTGTGTTGCGGCTGCGTTGGTAAACCTTTATTGCAGTCATTTACCACACAGAGCAGTGCATCGACTGGGGCTGCTTCCGCCAGCAGCGCTATATTGCCACACTTTATTGTTCATTTTAATACCTCCATTAGCTTTAGGTTTTCTGGGTCGTGTTTTATCGACCGGTGTTTCCTCATGTTAGGAAGGTATTATTTCAAGACACTATAAAGGGATCATTCCCCAATACTCCCCCGTATTGCAAACTGTAATTTACATGTACATGTATGTATATTTGCAATGAAATTCACATCTGAAAATGACTGTGATAGCTAGCGACATGGATGGAGGTGAGCGGCCTTTACGTGTCCCTGGCCTGTTCCGTGTTCTGTCTGGCATCGCCATGGCAACAGATACAGCACGGCAAAAGCCCAGGTTATGCCAATCAATCCCAGATGATTGCAGGGATTCATTAGGTTTAATGTGCGTGTCTCGGAGGTCCTCTCAGTGATGACAGGACTAATCTCTTTATGGCCCTCCCACCACTAGAGTGTGGCACTGTATGAATACTTGGCATAGCCCATAAAAGTAATTGGATTTTTTTTTTGTATTATGACTGATCAGCAGCCATTACACCCACCTCATGGCTAATGAAAGATGGGAAAGAAGAACAAAGGCGTGGTTGTTAGTAGTTACGCCGACATGTTCCAGGGAGGATATGGGATGTGTCTCAAATGGCACCCTATTCCTTATATAGTGCACTACTTTTGACCAGACCCTTGTCAATTTTTGCACTATTTAGGGAATAGGGTGCCGTTTATGATGCAGACATCTGCCAGGAGGGGCTGGAGATAATTAAATGATGCTGTTCCAAGGTGCCTTGCCGTACGGTGGTGTACGCTCTGTGTGTTCAGGAGGGTTAATGACCTGTGCTAGGGAGAAGGGAGGAAGCCCTGTCACGATGTCAGCGGAGCGGCTGTTTGCTTCTTTTTAAGGCCCAGTGCAATCAAAAACATGAATTTCCTGTGTTTTATATATATTTCCACACTATGAGGTTGGAATAATACTGTGAAATTGTGAAAATGATGATAATGCCCTTTTAGTGTAAGAGCTGTTTGAAAAGACCGCCTGAAATTTCAGCCTGTTTTGGTGGGATGGAGTTTTGGCCTCCCTGGTGACATCATCAGTTGGTGAATTAGTTGTTAGACCAATAAGAAAGAGTACCAAATCTCTCTGCCAATAACAGCTAGTTTTCAGTTTTCTCCTCCCCACCCAGACAGTCCTAGAAAAAATCTTTGTTGAAGCTATTTATGTTTATTTTTTACCCTTTTTAATTAAAAAATAATAAAGTAAGGTACTTAATAATTAATAATTTTTACCCAGAAATGATTTGATATTGAGATAAAAACGGCTGCATTGGCCCTTTTAACACCTACTTAACATTCATCACATCTCATCATACCTCTGTTGTCCCTACATCTCCAGCATGGTCCTCCGTCCTCCCTAACCTCTGTCTGTGTCTCTCTGTCCGTTTTACCTGAGCACTATGAAGGACAAGGACAGGTAATGTAATCTCTGGATGACTCCTGGTAAGTGTACTGCAGAGCTATATATTTAGATAGTTTGGCCAACTTTTAGAATGGACGCCATGTTTGTGCCTTGGAGCATTCCATTTAGCCATAGGTTCATGTCACAGAACTAAAATTACATTCCATTTCTAAGGGTTCATGTACTGTAAATGCATCATAATACATAATAAAAACTCAATGTCCTAACACTAAATACATGGCTCTGGTGTACTGTACGTGTCTGTGAAAGTTGTGTGTGTTCAATAACCAGGATGTTGGCCCCTCCCTCTTTCAGCCGAACAACACCAACACAGGTCCAGGCCCGTACCAGACAGACAGACAACAGACGGGCCGACACTCTGTGTCTGTAGAGGTGCAGATGCAGAGACAGAGGCAGGAAGCGAGAGACGCCTTTCAACAGGCGCAGAGACAGTACAGCTCCCTGCCACGGTAAGTGTATGTGTGTGTGTAACAGAGAGAGAGAGAGAACACCCATAGTCCCTATTTGTTTTCCCAGGTCAAGGGAACATTCCATATACATGACCAATTGACCATGGCGTGTACTCAGAGCATGCGCGAACCAACTGGCAGGTGTCTTCACTGACATTTTCAACCTCTCCCTGACCGAGTCTGTAATACCTACATGTTTCAAGCAGACCACCATAGTCCTTGTGCCCAACACACTAAGCTAACCTGCCTAAATGACTACCTCCCCATAGCACTCACGTCGGTAGCCATGAAGTGCTTTGAAAGGCTGGTCATGGCTCACATCAACACCATCATCCCGTAAACCCTAGACCCACTCCAATTCGCATACCGCCCCAACAGATCCACAGATGACGCAATCTCAATCGCACTCCACACTGCCTTTTCCCACCTGGACAAAAGGAACACCTACAGTGGCTTGCGAAAGTATTCACCCCCCTTGGCATTTTTCCTGTTTTGTTGCCTTACGACCTGGAATTAAAATAGATTGTTTGGGGGTTTGTATCATTTCATTTACACAACATGCTTGCCACTTTGAAGATGCAAAATATTTGTTATTGTGAAACAAACAAGAAATAAGACAAAAAAAACAACCTGAGCGTGCATAACTATTCACCCCCCCCCCCCCCCCCCCCCCCCCAAAGTCAATACTTTGTAGAGCCACCTTTTGCAGCAATTACAGCTGCAAGTCTCTTGGGGTATGTCTCACTGGGATTTTTGCCCATTCTTCAAGGCAAAACTGCTCCAGCTCCTTCAAGTTGGATGGGTTCCACTGGTGTACAGCAATCTTTAAGTCATACCACAGATTCTCAGTTGGATTGAGGTCTGAGCTTTGACAAGGACATTCCAAGACATTTAAATGTTTCCCCTTAAACCACTTGAGTGTTGCTTTAGCATTATGCTTAGGGTCATTGTCCTGCTGGAAGGTGAACCTCCGTCCCAGTCTCAAATCTCTGGAAGACTGAAACAGGTTTCCCTCAAGAATTTCCCTGTATTTAGCGCCATCCATCATTCCTTCAATTCTGACCAGTTTTCCAGTCCCTGCTGATTAAAAACATCCCCACAGCATGATGCTGGCACCACCATGCTTCACCCTGGGGATGGTGATCTTGGGGGGATGAAAGGTGTTGGGTTAGTGTTTTCCTTGATGGCCAAAAAGCTCAATTTTAGTCTCATCTGACCAGAGTACCTTCTTCCATATGTTTGGGGAGTCTCCCACATGACTTTTGGCGAACACCAAATGTGTTTGCTTATTTTTTTATTTAAGCAAATGCTTTTTTCTGGCCACTCTTCCGTAAAGCCCAGCTCTGTGGAGTGTACGGCTTAAAGTGGTCCTATAGACAGATACTCCAATCTCCACTGTGGAGCTTTGCAGCTCCTTCAGGGTTATCTTTGGTCTCTTTCTTGCCTCGCTGATTAATGCCCTCCTTGCCTGGTCCGTGAGTTTTGGTGGGTGGCCCTCTCTTGGCAGGTTTGTTGTGGGTGTTATATTCTTTCATTTTTTTATTATGGATTTAATGGTGCTCCGTGGGATGTTCAAAGTTTTGGATATTTTTTTATAACCCAACCCTGATCTGTACTTCTCCACAACTTTGTCCCTGACCTGTTTGGAGAGCTCCTTGGTCTTCATGGTGCCGCTTGCTTGGTGGTGCCCCTTGCTTAGTGGTGTTGCAGACTCTGGGGCCTTTCAGAACAGGTGTAAATATACTGTGATCATGTGACACTTAGATTGCACACAGGTGGACTTTATTTAACTCATTATGTGACTTCTGAAGGTATTGGTTGCACCAGATCTTATTTAGGAGCTTCATAGCAAAGGGGGTGAATACTTATGCACGCACCACTTTTCCGTTATTTATTTTTTAGCTTTTTTTGACCCCAGTTATTTTTTTCATTTCACTTCACCAATTTGGACTATTTTGTGTATGTCCATTACATGAAATCCAAATAAAAATCAATTTCAATTACAGGTTGTAATGCAACAAAATAGGAAAACTTTCAGCTTTTCAATCACCACTGTATTTCATGATCACAATGATGCTCAATGGGACTGTGTTTTCCCCCAAACATACAGTAGTTATTGAGTATGATCTAACGCTGAGTATTCTAAAACCTATAATCTGCACTGATTGCAGTGCAGTGATGCCATCGGTTGTGTTTATAATGGTTTATTTGGACAATTAATTTGTGGTGGCTGCCTGTGATTGTTCCAGATGTTGTCCCTAATCAGGTTGACAAAAACAGCAGATCCCAATATAAATGACGATAGTTTAACATGCAAGCAGCTATAAATTCAAGTGTGCTGTCTTTTTCAGAAACTGATGGTTCTCTGAGTGTCTAAAAGTTGCTTTCATGAATAGGGGATTCTCTGGATTTCTTGAAAACGTACAAATATGAATATAACTATGGTTCTCTGAAGGGAGGAACGAGGTATAACATACAATGGGGAGTCAACGACCAATCACATTCACCTGAAGAAAACAAAAAACACACCCAAATGACCAATGAATGCAGAGCCCGCCCTCGGAAGCCCCGCCTTCCTGGCTATAACACCGGGGCTCGCATTAATATCCTCAATTCAGTACTGCTCTTAAGTGAGCCCAAACCCCCTGATGGCGCAAGGCCAAAATATGGACAAACAAAATAGGAAAAACGCCAAGGGGATGAATACTTTTGCAAAGCACTGTAGCCTCGTTATTGTTATGTCATTTTATTGTAACTTTTTTTTCTTCTTTTTTTTTTACTTTTGTTTATTTAGTAGATATTTTCTTGATCTGCATTGTTGGTTAAGGGCTTAAAAGTAAGCATTTCACGGTGTTGTATTCTGCGCATGTGACAAATAAAATGTGATTAGATTTTTTAAATTTGATTTGATGGTATTATGCATTCATATAGATGACATCAGCCTGATATCATCAGCCGGAATCTACAAACAGGTCATTCCTGTCTGGAGTCCAAAGCACAAAACCCACAGCCACATCTCAGAAGACGCTCAGTAAAACCACAGTCTGGGGCTGCTTCCTAAATGGCCCCCTATACCCTACATCATGCACTACTTTTGAACAGAGTGCTATAGGCCCTGGTCAAAAGTAGGGCACTAAAGAGGGAATAGGCTTCCATTTGGGATGCAGAGGGTGTGTCACTTTACCCGCCCCAGTAATTTAACATGATCGCACTAATCTGAGATAATGCAGTTACCTTTGAACTACATGGTCTGTGTGTTATTACAGGAAATGGTGTGTCTGTCTGTGGCCTTAGGATTGGCCCAGGGTTAGAGGATAGTTAATGCTTCTGATTGGCTCAGGGGTTAGAGCAGGAGTTTCTCTATTTTTTCACTCAGGCCCTCCTTCCAGCATTGGGGAACATCCCGCGCCCCCCACGTCTATTTCTATGGATACAAGCACTGTTCATGACACAAACTGTTCACACCCCTCTTGTCGGTTGAGATAACATTTTGCAGGTTTAAAGCTTATTTCCTGCAATTCTATACATTTTGGCATGGGATGGATTTGTTTTATATTTTATTTTTTTTAAAGCTAATTTCCTGCAATACTACATATTGTCTTGTATGTTCATGTGATATTTGAGGTACTCAAACATTACAACAAAATCAATGGCCAAAAAACCTAGCTAAAAAACATTAGCTGACATGGGCTAGTTGATCTGGACATTTCTGACAAGTTATAAATAGCTCTCTAAGGTCTGCAATAACTGACATGACGAGGAAACCTGCTGATGTATTACCCAATTTCGAAATTGCACCGTGCCCCACAATTTGGAAACCACTGAGTTAGAGGATAGTTCATGCTTGTTTAGCGGGAAGCTCCTAAATGGATTGGATTAGACTGGACTGTACTGGAGTGGACTGTACTGGAATGGACTCTTGATGATGGGTGTGTTGTGGGAGCGATGAATCTGTGTGTGTGTGTGGAAGCCCCTACCTGTGTACAGGGGGTGGTTTGCAACTTCACAATTAAATAAAATAAAAACATTTTTGGCACATGTTTCGTAAGCAACAGCTGTAGACTAACAGTGAAATGCTTACTTACGAGCCCTTCCCAACAATGCATAGAAAAAGAAAAATAGACAAATAATAACACAAGGAATAAATACACAATGAGTAACGATAACTTGGCTATATGTATGGAGTACCAGTACTGAGTCAATGTGTAGAGGGGACGAGGTAATTGAGGTAGATATGTACATATAGGTAGGGATAAAGTGACTAGGCAACAGGATAGATAATAAGCAGTAGCAGCAGCGTATGTGATGTGTCAAAAGAGTGCAAAAGGGGGTTCCAGACTTGGTGCATCAGTACCAGTTGCTGTGTGGTAGCAGAAAGAACAGTCTGTGACTTGGGTGGCTGAAGTCTTTTTAGGGCCTTCCTCTGAAACTGCCTAATATAGAGGTCCTGGATGGCAGGGAGCTTGGCCCCAGTGATGTACTGGTCCGTACGCACTACCCTCTGTAGCGCCGGATGCAAGGCAGTTGCCTTACCAGGCGGTGATGCAGCAAGTCAAGATGCTCTCAATGGTGCAGCTTTAGAACTTTTTGAGGATCTGAGGGCCCATGGCAAATATTTTCAGCCTCCTGAGGGGGAAGAGGCATTTTTGTGCCTTCTTCACGACTGTGTTGGTGTGTGTGGACCATGCTAATTCCTTAGTGATGTGGACACCGAGGAACTTGACACTCTCGACCCGCTCCACTACAGCCCTGTCGATGTGGATGGGGGCGTGCTCGGCCCTCCGTTTCCTGTAGTCCACAATAAGCTCCTTTGTCTTGCTGACGTTGAAGGAGAGGTTGTTGTCCTGGCACCACACTGCCAGGTCTCTGACCTCCTCCCTATAGGCTGACTCATCATCGTCGGTAATCCGGCCTACCACTGCCGTGTCGTCAGCAAACGTAATGATTGTGTTGGAGTCATACGCGACCACGCAGTCGTGGGTGAACAGCGTACAGGAGGGGACTAAGCACGCACCCCTGAGGGGCCCCTGTGTTGAGGGTCAGTGTGGTGGATGTGTTGTTGCCTACCCTCACCAGTCCAGGATCCAGTTGCAGAGGGAGTTGTTTAATCCCAGGGTCCTGAGTTTAGTGATGAGCTTGGAGGGCACTATGGTGTTGAAGAGCCCCACCTGTTTTGAGCACCACCTGTTCAGATTTTTTAAAATAAAATAAATTAATTAATCTGTCTTTCATGTCAATGTCTGTATCCCAAATGGCACCCTATTCCCTATTTAGTGCTCTACTTTCAACTAGAGCCTTATGGGACCTAGTCAAATGTAGTGCACTATATAGGGAATAGGGTGTAACCCACATGTACAGTACTGGCACAATATCTAATGGAAAAGAGAATAGATAGCTGGTTTACTTATATTTACAGAGAAACAGCCCAAGTGTGTCTTTTATGTCAATGTATGAAATATAATCAGAAATGGAGTCGTGGAGCCCCATCTTTTGAAATTGGAATCATTGAAGCATGGGTTTAAAATAAACCGCTGGGTTTGTGTTTCTATGTTATTGGTTGAAAGGCTAGCATATCTATTTCCAACCACCGGTTGTCTTCTTTACACAAAGGTCTGGGTACATTTCTCATTGTCTTTTTTCCTTCAAATACTGAAATAACACGGTTTCTTCTTCCCAGCTGGTTGATAAACCTGCTAATTATGCATGGCTCCGAGACAGAAGCCTGTTTGTTTCAGCCCTGGGTTCAAATACTATTGGAAATCTTTCAAATACTTTTTGAGCGTTTGCTCTAGCCTGCATAGAGTGCCAGATGGATGGGGTTTACAGTTTGGGGACTATTCTATTGGTCCATTAGGTCAGGCAAGCTCAATCGAGCACAGATTAAGTATTTGAAATTATTTAAAATATTATTTGAACCCAGGTCTGGTTGGTTGATGTTATTGTGTCTGTTCCATTTCTCCTGCCCCTGAGATAAGCAGGGCTCTAGGCCTGAACACAGAGTGCCCAGTCAAGCATGAGTCTGGGTGATGTCACACACACACACACGCGCACGCACGCACACACACACTCTCTCTCTCTCTCTCTCACTCTCACACACACACAGCATGGCACACACACGCCTACAGGACTGACTGTGTGTTGTAGGGAAGGGAGCAAGCAAACAGCTCTGCCTTTAAGATCCTCTGTGGCTCAGTTGGTAGAGCATGGCACTTGCAGCGCCAGGGTTGTGGGTTCAATTCCATTGGGGACCAGTATGGAAAAAATTTATGAAAATGTATGCACTCACTACTGTAAGTTGCTCTGCTAAATGACTACAATGTAAGAAAACATGTAAGATGTCTACAGTCAAACCGCCACAGAAACATAGTGGGCCGAGTTGAGTCTCATCTGCAACAGGGCTGCTGTTACTGCCTATCAAACCCAATGGGCCGGTCTGTCCTTCACAATAGGGCTAAATGGATGGGAATGGCTGTGTCTGTCCCTCTAGGTGTATGTTTTTATTGTGTGCTAAATTGCCTATTGGTCATGCGTGGCGCTGTGTCTTGTCTGCCTCGGCCTCTCTCTGTGGAATCTCCTCTCTTTCCGAGTCATTGAACTCTTCTCTTTAAAACTCTCTTAACCTCTTTACTCGTGTCTCACCCTGCCTCCTTTTCATTCTCTCCCTCCCGCCACAGACAACCCAGGAAGAACCCAAGCTCCATCTCTCAGGACTCCTGGGACAAGGTCTACCCGCCGGGCGAGGGCTTCCAGACAACCAAGGAGAACCCTCGCTACTCCAGCTACAAGGGCTCCAGGAACGGCTACCCGGGGGTGAGCAGCGTGAACGCCCGCGTCTTGCTGGAGGCCCAGGAGCTGCTGAGGCAGGAGCAGAGACGCAGGGAGCAGGAGGCCAAAGGGAAGCAGCTACTACTAGCGCCCCCACAGGAGCACCACGGGAACAACACGTATGATTCCACTGCTTCATACTCGGCTCACAAGGACCCTGTGTCGCCTAAGGGCCCTTATAGACAGGATGTACCCCCCTCGCCCTCCCAGCTGGCCAGGCTCAACAGGCTACAGGGGCCCGAGAAGGGGAGGCCCTTCTACTCCTGAGGGGGCAGGAATGGGGAAGGGACAGGGCAGCCAAGAGGAGGCCACAGTTGGTGGCGATGGATATAGACAACTTTAGGAGCTGATTAGCTATAGAATGGGGAGGCCCTTCTACTCCTGAGGGGATAGGGACAGGGTAGGCCAGAGGGGCCACAGTTGTGGAATATCTGGACAATTTGAGTTAGGGAATGCACAGTGGGTGTTAGTTTTAATGGCTTCCCCTGGATGTGACCTCTTAGTCCTCCATTCAGTCCCAGTCAGTCCTGTCCCCCTCCCACAGACTGTTTGTTGTTAAATGAGACTTTCAGTGCCTTCTGTATTCATGGTCATGATGCTTTCTGGGGTAGTAGTGTTGTTGTGTGATTCATAGACATCTGTCACCCTCACGCTCTGACAATCAGACAGGCTAACAGATGTTCTTTTAAACAATGGAGAGGTATGTGTGGTGTGTGTGCATGTGAGAGAGACTGTCTTAATGTGAGTGTGTATGTGCATTATGCTAGTGTGGTGTGGACACTTACAGGGTGACCTGGTTTTGTTAAACCACGGATCCTACTTGACCTGCCCTCCCCTGGCCGTGAACCTCCCCATAGTTGGTACTACTCTTAACACAAAGTCAAAACAACAACGCTGAGCTCTCAAAATTCTATTTATCTGTTTTCATTGTTTTTTTTCTTTATGGAGAAGCTCCTTTACTTCAGTAGTCACCAGTGGGTTAGAGAAAAGAGAGGGAGTGTGTAAAAGGAGGGGGAGCATAGCGCTGGTTATTAATGAAGGACCCTCATAAATGATTCATGTGTGTGCCATCTCCACAGAGAGAGATGGAGAGAGAGCGAGAGGGAGTGAGTCTCTGATCTACTGCCTGGCCTCTCTGCTCTCGGCACGGCTAACCTGGCCTGCCCGTCTGCCTGTCTCTGGCTTCCTCCTTTTCCTCCTCTCCCTCACCACCTCCTCTTTCACCTCTCCTCCTCCCCCTTCATCTCCTCTTTTACCTCTCCTCCTCGCCCCTCACCTCCTTTTCCAACTCTCCCTCTCCTCTCCCCGGTCAACCCTGCACTGAATTTTTCATCACAAGCTGCCTGCCACAGCCAAAGAACAAAACACAGCCCCAAGAGGCTGCTCCGTAGTGGAGGGCCACACCACAGTTTCGCTCCGCAGAGAAAGGCAAAGAGAGACAATCGGAATACCGACGCAAGATTTAGGTTCAATCTACCCAATCTTCCCTTGTTCATAAAAAATGAATTGTGTTTGAGTAGTAATTGCGTTCAGCTGCCGTATAGCGGAGTACTAGTGAGTCACTCTCCTCTTGTAAATAATGGACCTTTAATGTAACGATGCTCTGATGTCTATGAAATGTACCGAATGGTGGCGATGAATGCAACCGAACAAAGGAGAGCGTGGTGAACAGAGAAAATAAAAAATATATAATGACTGTGGTATGTACTCTGTGTGTCGCCTTGTATTATATAACAGAAGTGTCTGGCACCTCACTGCTTTGGAGATGTGCTTCAGTGTTCTCCCTACGCCAATTACAGCCATATGAAATGCATTAGCTTCCATTTGTGAGTTAATACAAAGGCTGCGTCCCAAATGGGACCCTACTCTCTACCCAGTGCACTACTTTTGACCAAAGCCCTATGGGCCCTGGTCAAAAGTAGTGCATTAAATAGGGAATCAGCTGTTGAACACGTCTAACATGGAAATAAGACTGTTATGTCGTCTGTACAGCAGCACCTTGCCAATGTCTGCAGTCTGGTTGGAATCTGTGGTCTGGTGTCCATTGCTAGCCTGGTTCCAGATCTGTTTGTGCTATCTTGTTCATTTCTATGGTCATTGTAGTTAACAAGGGTGTAGGCAGAAGTTCCCCCTGCTAAGTTGCTGATCTTAAGTCTGTTTTTCATTTCCCCACACAATGGTTAGGATTGGGGAGGGGAAGCTGATCCTAGATCTGTACCTATGGGAAACTTCACCCCGGAGTAGTAAATAAGACAGTGAAAATAGACCTGGGATCAGGCTAGTCCATGGCTAAGTTGAGAGTTCAATAATAAGTGCCTGAGATGCCGTACAGTTCCTGAATAGGGAAAACAATGTGGACTGTTCCTTGTTGTAGCTAAACGACATTACACCATGTGTTTTTAACATACCATTATAATCTCTACAGCACAGTATGTCATGATTGTTTTGGGGCTGAAAAGCATTCGTTGTTTTTTTACAGTGAGAGTTCAAATAAGGCTCTGCACAGCTGATCAGTGTATTTGTATCCTGTGTGTTTGACATTGCCTTCACAATGCTGTACGTATCATGATGTTTAAAGTATAAAGCTATTGTAAGCACAGTGCAATTGTTTTTCAGACTTTTACATGATATGTTTAGACATGTGTACAGCTACTTTTCCTGTACATATCACATTTAAAATAAAAGGAAGGCTGTTTCATCCTGTTTACAACTATGTCTGGGTTATCCTCTATTTTTCATCCTATCCTTTGAATAATGAACTGCCAGTGATATCAGGTGGTATCCTCATTAGTAGGAGTGAGTCTGGTTTGATCCACTCTTGTATCTTTAATATGCTTTTGGCTTTTCTATCAATAGGCTATTGTAGTTCTAGCTTCACATCTTTCATGTAAACACAGCTCTACGCATGTGTATGTCTCTGTATGCTTGTGTCTGTATGCCTTAGTGCCTTTGTGTCTGTGTTTGCATTCCCATTGTCTCTTGTCTCTCATACGGGACTTGTTAAATGGCTCGGGCTACTGTGTGTGTTCCTAAGGTTAAAGTTGACGTCCTAAGCAAATACCATTAAGCCGGTTCAGCTACCGAGGGGTGGCTCTCTTGAAACAGAAATATGAGAGAGGAGGAAAAAATATGTGGAAGGAAAGAAATCCTTTCATCTCATCCTGTTCTTTTATCTTCATAGCTTTGTCTGCTCTTTCATTAATTTATAAAATAATGCCTCCCTATGCTGTTGGCAAAGCCTCTGGCCAGAGGAGGATTGTCTTTGATTTCTGACTTGTAGATAGTCAATGACCTTCAGGCTTTCCTCTATTGCACGACCAGAGGAAACAGAAATATGTATTGCGTAATGCGTGTCCGTTTGATCCCCTGCTCTGGATGTGTCACTATGACTGACCTTGTTGTTTAGTTTGAGTTATGAAATGTGACACTCACCCATTCTTTTGCTTTCTTGATGTGTCTTTTCAAACACATGACTACTGGGTCGTATTCACTAGGAACCAAACAGAAGCAAACGGGCCAAAACGGGGAGGGACCTACCTGAATTTTTCCATAAAGAAACACTTGTTTTTTGTTTTCCGTTGCAAAACGTTTTTCTACGGTGTGCACAAGGGACCTTGCATGCATAACAAAAAAGTCTACCACAGTTTCCAAACCTACAGTAGCTTTTGCCCTTACACATTCTTGTCCATGATAGTAAAAACAAATGTCCAAGTTCCTATCATAACAGCATGTTGTTGCTGCATTCCGAGTTCCAACATTCCGAGCATCGCCCGACATCGCCACGCTGAGGTGAAGGTCATCCAGGGTCACAGAGAGGTCAGTGTTCACCCTCAGCTGGTGCTCAGCTCTCAGGATACACAGCCTACTTTGAATTAACTACATAAACACCATACATTAACACTCAAATGTACAGTGCATTCAGAAAGTATTCAGAACTGTTGACTTTCTAACATTTTGTTATGTTACAGCCTTATTCTAAAATTCATTCAATTGTTTTCAGACCCTTTACTCAGTACTTTGTTGACGCACCTTTGGCAGCGATTACAGCCTCAAATATTCTTGGGTATGACACTACAAGCTTGGCACACCTGTATTTGGGGAGTTTCTCCCATTCTTCTCTGCAGATCCTCTCAAGCTCTGTCAGGTTGGATGTGGAGCATCGCTGCACAGCGATTTTCAGGTCTCTCCAGAGATGTTAGATTGGGTTCAAGTCCGGGCTCTGGCTGGGCCACTCCAGGACATTCAGAGACTTGTCCCAAAGCCACTCCTGTGTTGTTTTGGCTGTGTGCTTAGGATTGTTGTCCTGTTGGAAGGTGAACCTTCGACCCAGTCTGAGGTTCTGAGCACCCTGAAGCAGGTATTCATGAAGGATCTCTCTGTAGTTTGCTCCGTTCATCTTTCCCTTGATCCTGAATAGTCTCCCAGGCCCTGCCGCTGAAAAACATCCCCACAGCATGATGCTGCAACCACCATGTTTCACCGTAAGGATGGTGCCAAGTTTCTTCCAGACGTGATGCTTGGCATTCAGGCCAAAGAGTTCAATCTTGGTTTCCTCAGACCAGAGAATCTTGTTTCTCATGGTCTGAGAGTCCTTTAGGTGCCTTTTGGCAAACTCCAAGCGGGCTGTCCTGTGCCTTTTACTGAAGAGTGGCTTCCGTTTGGCCACTCTACCATAAAGGCCTGATTGGTGGAGTGATACAGAGATGGTTGTCCTTCTGGAAGGCTCTCCCATCTCCACAGAGGAACTCTGGAGCTCTGTCAGAGTGACCATCAAGTTCTTGGTCACCTCCCTGACCAAGGCCCTTCTCCCCCGATTGCTCAGTTTGGCCGGGCGGCCATCTCTAGGAAGAGTCAGGGTGGTTCCAAACTTCTTCCATTTAAGAATGATGGAAGCCACTGTGTTCTTGGGGACCTTCAATTATGCAGAAATTTTTTGGTACCCTTCCCCAGATCTGTGCCTCGACACAATCCTGTCTTGGAGCTCTACGGACAATTCCTTTGACCTCATGGCTTGGTTTTTGCTCTGACATGCACTGTCCACTGTGGGACCTTATATAGACAGGTGTGAGCCTTTCCAAATCATGTCCAATCAATTGGATTTACCACAGGTGGACTCCAATCAAGTTGTAGAAACATCTCAAGGATGATCAATGGAAACAGGATGCACCTGAGCTCAATTTTGTGTCTCATAGCAAAGGGTCTAAATACTTATGTAAATAATCTATTTATGTTTTTAATTTTTAATAAATGTGCAAACATTTCTAGAAACCTGTTTTTGCTTTGTCATTATTGGGTATTGTGTGTAGATTGATGATGAAAATTTTTTAAATAGATTTTAAATTGTATTTGAACACAGGTCTAGAACACATTGGGAGATCGGGTGGGTCGGTACAGTGAGGGCTGTTCTGACTGAGGTGACACCTGTTTCTGCTTGCTTGCCGGTTTCCCTGTGTTTATGCTGTATTCTCTGGGGTGGATGGAGTCTTTATGGGTGTTTCGAGAGGAAGCTGTGCTAGTCACAGAGAGAAACTGAAGCATAAATCCTGAAGGAGACAAAGGAATTGTCCCAAATGGCACCCTATTGCCTATTATAGTGCACTTCTTTTGACCAGAGCACTATGGGCCCTGGTCAAAAGTAGTGCACGATATAGGGAATAGGGTGCTATTTGGGACTGAGACAAAGGAAACCAATAGGAGGAAGTCCCCCAGGTCAAATCTTAACCTTCTCTTCTGTTGGAGGAACCTCTGGTGGGGTTTTACTGTGGATAAACATAGACCATGGTGTTGTGTACCTACCTATCTAGCTACCTACCACACACAGACAGGCTGACAGGCACCACAATCCTCAGCAAACACTGTTTCATCACAACCACATTGGTACAGTTTTATATGATCTAAGGTAATCTCATTAATGTCTGTGGCCTGTCATGGAACACCATTAAACAGAGGATTGTGGCACTCCTTTGTGGAAGCTTTATACAAGCTTTTTACGATCTCAGGTATTAGTTTGTACAGTATATTTTGTACAGTATAGTTTGTAGCTACTTTTCTTGACATGTGGCGAGGTAAGAAATGCAGCCTGGCAGCACTAGCCAAATACAGCAGGAGTCCTGACTCCTAAAGGCATTTATACTCCAAACAGAATTCACCCAGCTTCTCTCTTTCAAATGCAGAGAACAGAGAAGACCTTGGACTGGGCAGAACGGAGTGCTCGGGTTGGAGTGTAGGGTTTGAGCGTAGCCTGAAGGTAGGAAGTGGGAGCATGGGGGAGAGTGTGAGGTGAGAGAGGGGGACACCCCACCACCTGGAGAGGGAGGTGCCCCCAGTGCATGACCATCTGGCTCTGTCTCTGGGATTGGACTGGGCTCTAATGGCCATAGATATTTGCAAGCATACACACACACACACTTTCCCTTGTTTTTGTTCTCTCTCTCCCTGTAATTTCAGGACATCCAGATAATGTATTTATTATTCTGCTTTTATGGAGCATCTCCTTTACATCCAGGTGAATAATAAGTCTCTACATTTCATTTATGTGTAATGTCATCTGCTGTCCGCACTACTACAGCCTCTGTTGGTGAGTCGCTATTAAAGGTTCATATTCCCTTTGAGACAGTGGGAATATGGTACATTTATACATTACAAAGTTTGTGTCCCAAATGGCACCCTATTCCAGATTAAGTTCACTACTTTTGACAAGTGCCTGTAGGGCTGAATGTTTATTAGAACCCCCTCTGGTGATGTTGCCTTTTTAATTACTCGTTATTGCCTATTGGGTGTACCTACAGATGGGTCCATTTTGGCTCAAGCATTGCACTGTAACACAATCACAAAATGAGCCACTGGTACTGTTGTGGCTCTAGTTTCCCAGCATGTTGCCCGCTCCTTTCTTGTTATTGACAGTGAGCTACAGATGAGCCTGTTGCTGGGAGGAGAGAGAGAGAGTGGCACCCTATATAGTGAATTACTTTTGACCAGAGCCCTACATAGGGAATAGGGCACCATTTGGGACGTAGCCTGGATGAATGAAGATTAATGACACCACCAGGACTGTGTCTCCTGTTAATAACGCTTATTCATCACTGTCCCTGACTGCCTCTGGACGCTGTAAACACACACAAACACACGTTTGTTTTACTATTCTTGTGGGGACCAAACAATTGCTTCCCATTCTAAATCTTATTTTCCCTAACCCTTAACCACTAACCCTAACTCTTAACCTAACCCTAATTCTAACCCTAACCCTAAACCTAACCCCTAAGCCTAAAATAGCCTTTTTCCTTGTGGGGACTGGCGAAATGTCCCCACTTGTCCGAATTGTCTCAAAATATGAATACTTATTGTGGAACAGTATTTTTAACAGTATGATGTTGATGTTCCTTCCATACAGTTGTGAGTGTATTTCAATTACATCCTATCTGAATACTCTTATGGCCACTGTGTGTGTATTTTAATGGAAAAACATATCAAAGAGTCTGAAAGCTGAAGAGCATGTAAAACATTTTATTTCATTTGAAAGTACTGCACAGTACACACAACCATATGCCTTAGCCAAGATAACATTGAGACCATGAAATAAAAGGAGCTACAATTTAAGAAATAAAAGGGGACCTCTGTCCTCAAACTGCTGCTTGATAGAAACCCATTTCAGCTCTGGCATTTCTACACATAATGGCAAATAAAGACTGGAGAGTGTCCAAGATGGGGGTCTCTAAATGAAAAACATGGATCCTGTCCATCTCCTCAGCCTGATACAGCTGCTGACCAGGGCTGCGTCCCAAATGCACCCTATTCCCTATACAGTGCACTACTTTTGACCAACATGGACATGGTCTAAGAGATGGTCTGTGATTACATTTTAGTCATTTAGCAGACGCTCTTATCCAGAGCGACTTACAGTTAGTGAATGCATCCAAGTTTTTTTTTTTTATACTGGCACCCCGTGGGAAACAAACCCACATCCCTGCCGGCCAAACCCTTCCCTACCTTGGACAACGCTGGACCAATTGTGCGGTGCCCATGGGTCTCCCGGTCGCGGCAGGCTGCGACAGAGCCTGGACTCGAACCAGGATCTCTAGTGGCACAGCTACCACTGCGATGCAGTGCCTTAGACGACTGCGCCACTCGGGAGTCAGTATGATGAAGATATCATTGTATGATTTAATATTTCAAAGTCTCTATGAAGCAGAGTATGAATGTACTGTATTATTTTAGAAATAATTTTAATGAAAATGATAGTTGTTACATGATACAATAGTACACAATTCGTCATGCTAGATCCTGCTACATGATCTCAGACATGCATCAGCATGGAGAAAGGAGCTCAATGGGAATTTGAGTTTAAATGGTAAGTATCATATTTGATCTCGTTTTAGTTAACTCGGTAACACTTGCCACTGTTTTCCAGGGTGTCCATGCTTTGTGGGATAAATCCCAACCATGGCCCAGTCAGCAGCCACAGCCTTAGAGGATTTCGCTCAAACCTGGCTGGCTGCATCTGGAGGAGTCACCTGCTTCTATTTCACTGACTGACTGGTTTTAGGATTAGCCACCAGCGATAGGGGGGCGGTGGCTAGGAGAGGGGATGAGCTCAGTACACACATCCTTCCTTCCAGCTTATCAGTGACCACTGAGCCAGGCCCAGCTGTGGACTAGGAAGAAGTCTGGTGGTGGCGGTGGGGGGTTACCTAAGGAAGGCAATGGAAATAAAATGTGGGCCAAATCAATTAGTGCCACAATCACTGCAGCCCAGGACTGTGACAAATGTCTCTCTGATACCATGGTTTTGTCCTAACTTGTAACCAATTCCATATATAGTACCCTTATGGCCCTGTTCAAAAGAAGTGCACTTTATTGGGAATAGGCTGCCAATTAGGACACAGGCCATCCCAGGCCGCCCACTGTGTGCCTGGGGCAGAACACCTCGGGAAACAATGAGTCCTTGAATGAGTGAATTGTATTTGTATGTAAATCGTATGTAACTGTATTCTATCTTGCGCCTTTTAGCACCTGGTTCATGATGTGATGAGAAGTCTCACAGGATGACTGGAATATAGATGTGGGATCTTAATCTGATCACGCTTTTGTCGCTGAGAATTTTCCTGCACAGCAGGAAATGCAGATGAGCTTTGTCGTTTACATAAATTCACTGAAAACTCACACTATCACGCGGTTATATTAACAGTATTGCACCTTCTTGTAGCCTACTTTTGGCCAGCTAATAGCCTAACCACCGATCAAGCAACATTATGGACTAAATGTTCAAATCCTGTTGCTGCATGATTATTTTGCTGTGACAATATAGATCAAATTAAGATCCTTCATCTGTAAGCATGAGGAAAAACAATGGTAAGATCTATTAAATCTGTATGGATAAAACCATTACAAGTGAGGGAAATTATAATCTATATATGTGTTATGAAGGGAAATTATTTATGGTAGGATTCCATTCCTACTTATGTGTTTATTAACATGAAATGTGTGCAGGGCAGGCAGTTCAACCATTGTAATTTTAATGGGATTTCTACCATTCAACCCCATGTTAATGGGAGACAGTCAAACATGTTGGTTTATTGTGTCTCCCTGACCTGCTGTCTGTGCCATCACCAGAACAATTACACATCTTCTGGTCAGACATGATTGTAAAAGCTAATTATTTTGTCTACTGCCGGCATGCCAGCATTCAGACGAGCCAATTGTGGGACAATAAACTATCAAGCCAATTCAAAAGCAAGCATAAAGGAATTACGTTTCGGGAGCATTGTTGGTACATTACATGAACATTCTGCACCACCATTCAACTGGATATATTTTGAAAGACATCCAGCTTTTCAATTCTCACACAGAGAGGGTCACAGTAGTTAAATTATGTTTTATTCTATTTCCAATTCCAGTCCCGCTCATGCTGAATTTACAAGATATGCATGTTTTCCAGAAAAGGGAATTCCACATAGTGAATTGTGGGAAGAATGTTGAAAGAGGGTTTGAATGGAGAATGTGACGTGATTATCAGCCAGTTAAGGTTTGTTCTTTTCATGTCCAGACTAGTAAACAAAGCTGCCAAGCATCAGTGCCTTTTAAATACATTTTCATTTTTATTTCACCAAACCATTTTAAAGGCGCTCTCACTTAGCTAAGTGCTTCCGGTAACACTTTACTTGACACCCAGCGTCATAACACGTTATGACATGGTCATAACCGTATCATAATATGTCATAACAGCTAACATAACTTGACATAACCTTTTATAATATGTTCATAACACTGTCATAACACATATATTTAGACCTGTTTTATGGCTGCTTATGACACCTACATAAGAGTGTAAAAACCCACAAAACCTACCACACAAGGCAAAACATTCCATTACACCATAGCCTACGTGTCAACAGTATGTACAGTGGGGAGAACAAGTATTTGATACACTGCCGATTTTGCTGGTTTTCCTACTTACAAAGCATGTAGAGGTCTATCATTTTTATCATAGGTACACTTCAACTGTGAGAGATGGAATCTAAAACAAAAATCCAGAAAATCACATTGTATGATTTTTAAGTAATTAATTTGCATTTTATTGCATGACATAAGTATTTGATCACCTACCAACCAGTAAGAATTCTGTCTCTCACAGACCTGTTAGTTTTTCTTTAAGAAGCCCTCCTGTTCTCCACTCATTACCTGTATTAACTGCACCTATTTGAACTCGTTTCCTGTATATAGACACCTGTCCACACACTCAATCAAACAGACTCCAACCTCTCCACAATGGCCAAGACCAGAGAGCTGTGTAAGGACATCAGGGATAAAACTGTAGACCTGCACAAGGCTGGGATGGTCTACAGGACAATAGGCAAGCAGCTTGGTGAGAAGGCAACAACTGTTGGTGCAATTATTAGAAAATGGAAGAAGTTCAAGATGACGGTCAATCATCCTCGGTCTGGGGCTCCATGCAAGATCTCACCTCGTGGGGCATCAATGATCATGAGGAAGGTGAGGGATCAGCCCAGAACTACACGGCAGGACCTGGTCAATGACCTGAAGAGAGCTGGGACCACAGTCTCAAAGAAAACCATTAGTAACACACTACGCCGTCATGGATTGAAATCCTGCAACGCACGCAAGGTCCCCCTGCTCAAGTCAGTGCATGTCCAGGCCCGTCTGAAGTTTGCCAATGACCATCTGGATGATCCAGAGGAGGAATGGGAGAAGGTCATGTGGTCTGATGAGACAAAAATAGAGCTTTTTGGTCTAAACTCCACTCGCAGTGTTTGGAGGAAGAAGAAGGATGAGTACAACCCCAAGAACACCATCCCAACCGTGAAGCATGGAGGTGGAAACATCATTCTTTGGGGATGCTTTTTCTGCAAAGGGGACAGGACGACTGCACCGTATTGAGGGAAGGATGGATGGGGCCATGTATCGCGAGATCTTGGCCAACAACCTCCTTCCCTCAGTAAGAGCATTGAAGATGAGTCGTGGCTGGGTCTTCCAGCATGACAACGACCCGAAACACACAGCCAGGGCAACTAAGGAGTGGCTCCGTAAGAAGCATCTCAAGGTCCTGGAGTGGCCTAGCCAGTCTCCAGACCTGAACCCAATAGAAAATCTTTGGAGGGAGCTGAAAGTCCGTATTGCCCAGCAACAGCCACAAAACCTGAAGGATCTGGAGAAGGTCTGTATGGAGGAGTGGGCCAAAATCCCTGCTGCAGTGTGTGCAAACCTGGTCAAGACCTACAGGAAACATATGATCTCTGTAATTGCAAACAAAGGTTTCTGTACCAAATATTAAGTTCTGCTTTTCTGATGTATCAAATACTTATGTCATGCAATAAAATGCAAATGAATTACTTAAAAATCATACAATGTGATTTTCTGGATTTTTGTTTTAGATTCCGTCTCTCACAGTTGAAGTGTACCTATGATAAAAATGACAGACCTCTACATGCTTTGTAAGTAGGAAAACCAGCAAAATCGGCAGTGTATCAAATACTTGTTCTACCCACTGTTAAATTGTTTGTTGTTGAAATGGAACATATAAAATTATCATTGTAATTGCGCGCACTTTGATGTCACTCATGCACCTACCCCAATGCTCTGTTGCTGATGAATGCAGGAGCAGATTTCAGGAGCAGGACAAGACTCCCTCTTTTTGACTGACGACTGATATAAGGGCATGTGATAGGCCTATCTGGCTTATTTGATTATATGGCATATAGTGTATTTATTTATTTATTTATTTATTTATTTATTTATTTATGTCTTAGTCCAAGTAAAGTGACACAGGATGGTCATAATGCTTCATGACCATCCTGTGTCATTTAAAATATGATGACAAAAAAACATGACTGTAAAGAATTCATTACAACAAAAGGATTTAAGAAACAAACTTCTTGGCAGGGGAAAAAAAAACATTTGAATAAATGTGGGTTTTGACACTCGTATGTAGGTGTCATAACGCAATATATGTCACAACAGGTGTAAATATATGGGTCATGACAGTGTTAAGACCATATGACAGGTTATGACAAGTTTTGTCAGCTGTTATGACATAATATTATTATGACATGGATATGACCGTGTTATGACACTTGGTGTCATGTAAAGTGTTACAGCGCTTCCTTACAGAGCTATGTAGAATTCATTCACGTACAGGGAATAAAATCTTATATGTTGTTGACATATTGAAAAACGGTCAGTCCACACATCATAATATGATGGATATTAATTGCATTACAGTATAGGCCTAATTTGGATTCAGACAATTACTACATTAGCAAAACAACCGGTCTCAAGCCTATCAAAAACAAATGGGCCATTTTACTGCACTATGCCATGGAATATTACTGTGTGATTTCCACTGACCTGCTTTACAGCACTCAGATGACGTGTCAACACCATGGTACGATACATTTCCAAACCAATGGCAGTGTGATCTCTGATGCTTTCTACCATGACCTTTGTTTACATTTCGTTGAGTCCATGGAGTGTCGATACTATTGATTTCCTGCACATGTAACTATCCTACCTTTTAAACACTTGTCTCTCTCCACCATGGATGTGGCTGTGTCCCAAATGACTCCCTATTCCCTATACCGTGCACTACTTTGACCAGAGCCCTATGGGCATATACTCTGTGCCATTTGGGATGTAACCTGTGTCTATTGACATGCAGGCTGGTGCCTGACAGAACCCTGGATCCTTCCTTGGTCTGTTGGAACCCAATGTCGCTGACTGGGCAGAATAGGGTCTTCTCTTTATGATATGCAAAGAGAATGCAGTGGTGTGTGCTATCTAGTATGTAGAAATAACAATGTAGTTGAAAACAAATGCATGTGTTCAGAATCCAGTATGTCATTCCATCTGCCTTCAGCATAATGTCACAGGTTTATAATAGTTACTAAACTTATTTATTTCTCTTTACAGATTCTAGGATCCTGGGTCACACTAACACAGACACCAGAGGTAAGGATAAAATGACAGTTTTTACTTTAAGTTGAATCGACAACTTAAAATCTATTTTTAAATTGATACTTGCCAGCACACAAATCACAACTAAAGAAAAACAATATTCTGTAATAAAATGTTCAGAATTAATTTGAAAACGATAGCATGTGTTCAGAATCCACTATGTCATTCCTATTGTAATGTACAGTTGAAGTTGGAAGTTTACATACACTTAGGTTGGAGTCATTAAAACTTGTTTTTCAACCACTCCACAAATGTCTTGTTAACAAACTATATTTTTGGTAAGTCGGTTAGGACATCTACTTTGTGCATGACACAAGTAAATTTTCCAACAATTGTTTACAGACAGATTATTTTACTTATAATTCACTGTATCACAATTCCAGTGGGTCAGAAGTTTATATACACTAAGTTGACTGTGCCTTTAAAAAGCTTGAAAAATTCCAGAAAATTATGTCATGGCTTTAGAAGCTTCTGATAGGCTAATTGACATAATTTGAGTCAATTGGAGGTGTACCTATGGATGTATTTCAAGGCCTACCTTCAAACTCAGTGCCTCTTTGCTTGACATCATGAGAAAATCAAAAGAAATCAGCCAATAAATGGTAGATCTCCACAAGTCTGGTTCATCCTTGGGAGCAATTTCCAAATGCCTGAAGGTACCACGTTCATCTGTACAAACAATAGTACGCAAGTATAAACACCATGGGACCACGCAGCCGTCATACCGCCCAGGAAGGAGACGCGTTCTGTCTCCTAGAGATGAACGTACTTTGGTTCGAAAAGTGCAAATCAATCCCAGAACAACAGCAAAGGACCTTGTGAAGATGCTGGAGGAAACAGGTACAAAAGTATCTATATCCACAGTAAAACGAGTCCTATATCGACATAACCTGAAAGGCCACTCAGCAAGGAAGAAGCCACTGCTCCAAAACCGCCATAAAAAAGCCAGACTACAGTTTGCAACTGCACATGGGGACAAAGATCGTACTTTTTGGAGAAATGTCCTCTGGTCTGATGAAACAAAAATAGAACTGTTTGGCCATAATGACCATCGTTATGTTTGGAGGAAAAAGGGGGTTGCTTGCAAGCCGAAGAACACCATCCCAACCGTGAAGCACGGGGGTGGCAGCATCATGCTGTGGGGGTGCTTTTCTGCAGGAGGGACTGGTGCACTTCACAAAATAGATGGCATCATGAGGAAGGAAAATTATGTGGATATATTGAAGCAACATCTCAAGACATCAGTCAGGAAGTTAAAGCTTGGTCGCAAATGAGTCTTCCAAATGGACAATGACCCCAAGCACACTTCCAACATTGTGGCAAAATGGCTTAAGGATAACAAAGTAAAGGTATTGGAGTGGTCATCACAAAGCCCTTACCTCAATCCTATAGAAAATGTGTGGGCAGAACTGAAAAGGCGTGTGCGAGCAAGGAGGCCTACAAACCTGACTCAGTTATACCAGCTCTGTCAGGAGGAATGGGCCAAAGTTCACCCAATTTATTGTGGGAAGCTTGTGAAAGGCTACCCGAAACGTTTGACCCAAGTTAAACAATTTAAACGCAATGCTACCAAATACTAATTGAGTGTATGTAAACTTCTGACCCACTGGGAATGTGATGAAAGAAATTGAAGCTGAAATAAATAATTCTCTCTACTATTATTCTGACATTTCACATTCTTAAAATAAAGTGGTGATCCTAACTGACCTAAGACAGGGAATTCATACTAGGATTAAATGTCAGGAATTGTGAAAAACTGAGTTTAAATGTATTTGGCTAAGGTGTATGTAAACTTCCGACTTCAACTTTATGTAGGTGGCAGACAAACCAGATGCATACTGATTAATAGTCGTCTGTGTAGGAGCTGTACCATCCCCTCTCTCTCCTTTACATTTACATTACATTTACGTCATTTAGCAGACGCTCTTATCCAGAGCGACTTACAGTTAGTGAATACATTTTTTTTTTCTATATACTGGCCCCCCGTGGGAATCGAACCCACAACCCTGGCGTTGCAAACACCATTCTCTATCAACTGAGCTACATCCCTGCCGGCCATTCCCTCCCCTACCCTGGACGACGCTGGGCCAATTGTGCGCCGCCCATGAGTCTCCCGGTCGCGGCCGGCTGCGACAGAGCCTGGATTCGAACCAGAGATCTCTAGTGGCACAGTTAGCACTGCGATGCAGTGCCTTAGACCACTGCGCCACTCAGGAGGCCTACCTCTGCCCATTCTTCCGTTCTGATTCTGATGAAAGCCATTGACGGCCAAAATGTCATGATTTTAACTTGAATTAGATTTTTTGAAAGCATCAAGATTTTTAATTGTGAGTGAAAGTCACACCTATTCCTTTCAAAATGCTCTTATGATGTCTGACGTTGGTTGAGCGCCTTCTACTCTCTGCTCTTTAGTTCTGCCCATTCCTTGAGTTTCGCTATTAAATGCTTAGACGGAGTTACAGACCATTCTATCATTTCCTCTTCTGTTAACTGAGATTATGAGGGACGGTTCATTGTCTTTATTGAGGGGAGAAGAGGTTGACCCCTGGGGTCACACACTCAGGTTCACAGAGGGAGATGTTACATCATGTCTGCTTCCCAAATGATGCCCTATTTCCAAAATTGTGCAGTACTTTTGACCAGAACTCTATGGGCCCTGGTCAAAAGTAGTACACTACATAGGGAATATGGTGCCGTTTGAGACACATCACAGGCTCACAGAGGGAGGTATTACATCATGTTTACCGAGGCTGGGTGGGCTGAGGCTCATCTCATCCCCGACCATATGTGCCAGTGTCCAGAGAGAACACCCTTGATCTTGACTGCTGACATTTCCCTTCCCCAGGGTCAGATATGAGCTGTGCCTCATAACAGCTCAGATTAAGGGCAGTGGCGTCCGCTAGAACCAAGCCCATTGGCTGGCCTGTGACCTGTGACCTTTCTCCCAAGAGGGAGAAACTCTAGGATGGGAGAGACACAACGGCATCTCTCCAACACCGGATATAAAATCATCTGTGGCTGTGTCTGAAATGGCACAGGCTCAGGTCAAAAGTAGTGTAGTATATAGGGAATTGGGTGACATTTCGGACACAGACAGTCTCTGTGCTGTTTAACTTTATTCCTCCTGTTTTGTTATATCAGTGTCTGTCCCCTACACCACACTACACACAGTCAATGCTACAATATGTTACCCAGCTACAGCAAAGAGAGAGGGGATTCAGAACCTGAAGGTCAAGATCAACTGCCTCGCATACCGTCCATTCCGTCCATCTGTTGCTCGACTTGCTCCCCTAAAGGTGGGCACAGTAAATCCATCCATCCAATTCTCCTGTAGAATATTTATTAATTCTAACAAATTATTTCCTTTCCTCATCCCTCCTTCCTCCTGGGCAATTCCATGGTAACGGAATTATGCCTGAGACTCAGATTTGTCACTTTAATATACCCAACAAAAACTATTGATTTCAAAGTTTTACAAACCCATACAACTCTATGCACAAGGACTACTTTTAAAAGTCCAATGCAGGCGGTTTTCTGGGTATAAGTAACTTACTGTGATTTATTTTCAATTACAATGGTCAAAAAGAAAGAAATAAAGCTTCTTAGCAAAGGGCAATTTCTCAAGCAATAATTTTGCTAGGACTGTCTGGGAGTGGTCTGATTGAGGAAGGGAAAATTGAAAATGAGCTGTTATTGGCAGAGATGTTTGGAACTCTTTCTCATTGGTCTATTAACTAATTTACCGTATGGTGATGTCACCATGGAAGGCCAAAACTCCATCCCACCAAAACAGGCTGAAGTTTCAGTATTTCCAAACAGCTCTTACACTAAAAGGACATCATTTTCACAATTTCACAGTATTATTCCAGCCTCATAGTGTGGAAATATATATAAAACACAGGAAAATCTCGTTTTTGAATGCGCTGAGCCTTTAACAATTTCCACAGAATGTTTTTACAAAAAACATACGAAGTTTCCATTTGCAGAGTTTTTCCAGTAAATTTAATTTTTTTATGTACTGTTAAATTGTTCAAAATAGTAATTGTGCATAGAGTTGTATGGTTTTGTTAAACTTTGAAATCGATGGTTTTTGTTTGGTATAGCGTAATTCCGTTACCATGGAATTTCCCTGCTTTTGATGAGTTTTAACATTGTTTCTTCAGCCAGGTGTGATAAGGCAAACTTTACCTCCACGCATGCACCCACCCACACACACACACCTCTAGACAATGTCCCTGCAATCTCCTTTTCCTCTGGCGTTGGGGTGAATGTGAAAGGATGGATAATCGCCTGGCCTCAAGCCCATAATCGCCCGGCCTCAAGCCCCCCAATTGGTCAGGGGTCAGGAGAAGGTCTGGTCACCCTCTGCATCATTACCCGGTCACTCTTTGATGTCCTGATCCACTAGGGTGTCCCTGATTTTAATGTTTAACCGCTAGAGGACTAAAACTGTTTTTTGGGGTCCCAGGAGGACATTGTGGGGTATATTGCAACATCACAAATGTCAATCACTCACTTTAGTGTTTGTTCTCATAAACACTGGAACTAGAACACTGAAACCTGAACCCATAATAACAATTAGAGTAGACTTTATGTATTGATTTGCTTGTGTCTGACTAGGAGGTTGGGAGGTATTCAAGGGAGTCAATGTTATTGGTTCCTTCAAGTTCCCCAACTGAAGTCTGGGTTAGGAGTTCCCAGCAACTTTTAACAAGATGGCTACCAAAACAACACCTAGTCTGTGTATCTTTTAATTGAACATCCCTTGGCAGTGGATACGGTAACACTTTATTTGGATAGTCCCAAGTAGATTGTAGATAGTTTGTAAATGTTCAGTAGCCCTTACCCTTAAAGCTCAGACACACTGGTAGGATTGTCAAACGTTTGCCTGGCGACAGTACTTAGCACCTCTGAACAGTGTCGGCAGTCAATCTCTTTTGTGTTCACACAGAAAAGACCTTGGACGTCGTCAGCCACTCAGCCTTGTTATTTTATAAATGTTTTGTACTTTTTACCCCCTTTTTCTCCCCAATTGGTAGTTACAGTCTCGTCCCATCTCTGCAACTCCCGTACAGAGAGGCGAAGGTCGAGAGCCATGCGTCCTCCGAAACACGACCCTGCCAAGCCGCACTGCTTCACTAACAGTGAAATGCTTACTTACGGGCCCTTCCCAATAATGCAGAGAGAACATTTTTGAAATAATAGAAACATAATAACACAAGGAATAAATACACGAGAAACGACAACTTGGCTATATACGCAGGGTACCAGTACCGAGTCGATGTGCAGGGGTACGAGGTAATTGACGTACTGTAGATATGTACATACAGTGACACACTGCTCGCTTAACCCGGAAGCCAGCCGCACCAATGTGTCGGAGGAATGTGCCCGGCCCGCCACAAGGAGTCGCTAGAGCGCGATGGGACAAGGACATCCCGGCCGGCCAAACCCTCCCCTAACCCGGATGACGCTGGGCCAATTGTGTGCTGCCTCATGGGTCTCCCGGTCGCGGCCGGCTGTGACACAGCCCGGGATCGATCCCGGATCTGTAGTGACGCCTTGTTAAAATACTCCATACCAGAAGGTGGCAGTAGCGTTGTTTGGCAATGCATATTCGTGCATATTGCTTATGGCCTAGATTTCAAGCTATCTGCTGACGGCTGTCTGGCTGGCTGTTGCGTGGCTGGCTGACCGTTGGCTGGCTGCTGTGTGGCTGAAATAGCTTGGGCCTGATCCTCCCTCCCCTGATACGCACGCTAACTAACACCTCAGATTGCCTGCGGCTGTATTTTCCAAACACAGCTATTTCATTTAGGTGGCAGGTATAAGCCAGGCCTCCCGGGCATCAGGGAGAAGGATAAACAGGCTTTAAAGCCCAGCAGAAGTCTCAGACTGACCTGATGTGGAGCATAACTCATTAGTTACACACCAGGCAAAGTTGCATGGCTGTATCTGGAAGGATTACACATAACACCACACTGGGTGCCATTCATATAGCAGCCTATGTGCATGGGGTGGTATAGAGTTTATGGGACAAACGTGACGAAATAAGGTTCAGGGTGAGGGTTGCAAAATTCCAGTAACTTCCGGTTACTTCAAATCAAATTTTATTTATCACATGCTTCGTAAACAGTAGGTGTAGACTAACAGTGAAATGCTTACTTACGGGCCCTTCCCAATAATGCAGAGAGAACATTTTTGAAATAATAGAAACATAATAACACAAGGAATAAATACACGAGAAACGACAACGTGGCTATATACGCAGGGTACCAGTACCGAGTCGATGTGCAGGGGTACGAGGTAATTGACGTACTGTAGATATGTACATACAGTGCCTTCAGAAATGATTCATACCCCTTGACTTATTCAACATTTTGTTGTGTTACAGCCTGAATTCAAAATGGATTAAATGTTGTTGTTTACCCATCTATACACAATACCCCATAATGACAAAGTGAAAACATGTTTTTAGAAATGTTAGCACATTTATTGAAAATGAAATACAGAACTATATAATTTACACAAGTATTCACACCCCTGAGTCAATACATGTTAGAATCACATTGGCAGCGATTACAGCTATGAGTCTTTCTGGATAAATCTCTAAGAGCTTTGCACACCAGGATTGTGCAATATTTGCACATTATTCTTTTTAAAGTTGGTTGTTGATCATTGCTAGACAGCCATAGTATTGCCATATATTTTCAAGCCGCCAATTTACTCTAAGTCAAAACTGTAACTATGCCATTCAGGAACATTCAATGTCGTCTTGGTAAGCAACAGTGTATATTTGGCCTTGTGTTTTAGGTTATTGTCCTGCTGAAAGGTGAATTAATCTCCCAGTGTCTGGTGGAAAGCAGACTGAACCAGGTTTTCCTCTAGGATTTTGCCTGTGCTCCATTCCGTTTCTTTTTTATCCTGAAAAACTCCCCAGTCCTTAACGATTACATGCATACCCATAACATGATGCAGCCACTACTATGCTTGAAAATATGGAGAGTGGTTCTCAGTAATGTGTTGTATTGGATTTTCCCAAAACATAACACTATATATTCGGACCAAAAGGTAATTGCTTTGCGAATTTTTGTTGCAGTATTATTTTAGTGCCTTGTTGCAAACAGGATGCATGTTTTAGAATATTTGTTATTCTGTACAGGCTTCCTTCTTTTCACTCTGTCAATTAGGTTAGTATTGTGGAGTAACTACAATGTTGTTGATCCATCCTCAGTTTTCTCCTATCACAGCCATTAACTGTTTTATAGTCACCATTGGCCTCATGGTGAAATCCCTGAGCAGTTTCCTTCCTCTCCGGCAACTGAGTTAGGAAGGACGCATGTATCTTTGTAGTGACTGGGTATATTGATACACCATCCAAATTGTAATTAATAACTTCACCATGCTCAAAGGGATATTTAATGTCTGCTTTTTTTTATGTATCCATCTGTCAATAGGTGACCTTCTTTGCGAGGCATTGGAAAACCTCCCTGGTCTTTGTGGTTGAATCTGTGTTTGAAATTCACTGCTCGACTGATGGAGCTTACAGATAATTGTATGTGTGGGGGACAGAGATGAGGGAATCATTCAAAAAAACCCTCACAGCTGTAATCACTGCCAAAGGTGATTCCAACATGTATTGACTCAGGGGGTTGAATACTTATCTAATCAAGATATATTAGTGTTTTTATTTTTTAAATTATTTTACAAATATAAACATTAGAGTGTTTTGACATTACAGAGTATTTTGTGTAGATCGTTGACAAAAAATCTTTAATCTCACTTTGTAACACAACAAAATGTGGAAAAAGTCAAGGGGTGTGAATACTTTCTGAAGGCACTATGTCCCCATAGTATGTTATCCCGAGTGACTGACTGAAAGGGAACGTACAGTTATGAATATAACTACTGTTCTCTGAAGGAGGGAACTAGGCATAACATATTTTGGCCCTGCGCCGTCAGGGGGTTTGGGCTCACTGAAGAGCAGTACTGAATTGAGGATATTAATGCGAGCCCCGGTGTTATAGCCAGGAAGGCGGGGCTTCCGAGGGCGGGCTCTGCATTCAATGGTCATTTGGGTGTGTTTTTTGTTTTCTTCAGGTGAATGTGATTGGTCGTTGACTCCCCATTGTATGTTATACCTCGTTCCCCCCTTCAGAACCATAGTTATATTCATATTTGTACGTTTTCAAGAAATCCAGAGAATCCCCTATTCATGAAAGCAACTTTTAGACACTCAGAGAAACATCAGTTTCTGAAAAAGACAGCACACTTGAACTTATAGCTGCTTGCATGTTAAACTATAGTCATTTATATTGGGATCTGCTGTTTTTGTCAACTTGATTAGGGACAATCACAGGCAGCCACCACAAATTAATTGTCCAAATAAACCATTATAAACACAACCGATGGCATCACTGCACTGCAATCAGTGCAGATTATAGGTTTTAGAATACTCAGCGTTAGATCATACTCAATAACTACTGTATGTTTGGGGGGAAAACACAGTCCCATTGAGCATCATTGTGATCATGAAATACAGTGGTGATTGAAAAGCTGAAAGTCTTGTGCTGTGTCCCTCCATAGCTGAAGAGGCCAGGATTGAGTCCCAATTGGCACCCTATTCCCTATATAGTGCACTACTTTTGGCCAAAGCACTATGGGCCTCTGGTAAAAAGTAGAGCACTACAGTGCCTTGCAAAAGTATTCATCCTCCTTGGCATTTTTCCTATTTTGTTGCAACCAATTACCTTCAGAAGTCACATAATTAGTTAAATAAAGTCCACCTGTGTGCAATCTAAGTGTCACATGATCTCAGTATATATACACCTGTTCTGAAAGGCCCCAGAGTCTGTAACACCACTAAGCAAGGGGCACCACCAAGCAAGCGGCACCATGAAGACCAAGGAGCTATCCAAACAGGTCAGGGACAACGTTGTGGAGATGTTACAGATCAGGGTTGGGTTATAAAAAAATATCTGAAACGTTGAACATCCCACGGAGCACCATTAAATCCATTATTAAAAAATTGAAAGAATATGGCACCACAACAAACCTGCCAAGAGAGGGACACCCACCAAAACTCACGGACCAGGCAAGGAGGGCATTAATCAGAGAGGCAACAAAGAGACCAAAGATAACCCTGAAGGAGCTGCAAAGCTCCACAGTGGAGATTGGAGTATCTGTCAATAGGACCACTTTAAGCCATACACTCCACAGAGCTGGGCTTTACGGAAGAGTGGCCAGAAAAAAGGCATTGCTTAAAGAAAAAAATAAGCAAACACGTTTGGTGTTCGCCAAAAGGCATGTGGGAGACTCCCCAAACATATGGAAGAAGGTACTCTGGTCAGATGAGACTAAAATTGAGCTTTTTGGCCATCAAGGAAAACGCTATGTCTGGCACAAACCCAACACCTCTCATCACCCCGAGAACACCATCCCCACAGTGAAGCATGGTGGTGGCAACATCATGCTGTGGAGATGTTTTTCATCGGCAGGGACTGGGAAACTGGTCAGAATTGAAGGAATGATGGATGGCGCTAAATACAGGGAAATTCTTGAGGGAAACCTGTTTCAGTCTTCCAGAGATTTGAGACTAGGACGGAGGTTCACCATCCAGCAGGACAAAGACCCTAAGCATAATGCTAAAGCAACACTTGAGTGGTTTAAGGGGAAACATTTAAATGTCTTAGAATGGCCTAGTCAAAGCCCAGACCTCAATCCAATTGAGAATCTGTGGTATAACTTAAAGATTCCTGTACACCAGCGGAACCCATCCAACTTGAAGGAGCTGGAGCAGTTTCGCCTTGAAGAGACTTGCAGCTGTAATTGCTGCAAAAGGTGGCTCTACAAAGTATTGACTGAATAGTTATGCACGCTCAAGTTTTCAGTTTTTTTGTCTTATTTCTTGTTTGTTTCACCCCAAAAAATATTTTGCATCTTCAAAGTGGTAGGCATGTTGAGTAAATCAAATGATACAAGCCCCCAAAATTCAATTTTAATTCCAGGTTGTAAGGCAACAAAATAGGAAAAATGTCAAGGAGGTGAATACTTTCGCAAGCCACTGTATATAGGGAATAGGGTGCCATTTGGGACACATCCCTGAAGTTGCAGTAAAGCCTATCATTTCCTGCATGGGGGTTCTGCTGCGGTCATCTGATGATTGATGACCAGGCAGCAGATGTTTCAGGAAGCAGACCATTGATAACAGTCCTTGGAGGAGGAGCACGATGATTAGGGTTCATCACCATCACACACACCATCTACTGCACATCTACACACACACACAAACACGCAAGCATGCACGTGCACACACACAAACACCATCTAGCCATCCAACATAGCAGTAAGTAAGAGGCCTCGTTCTCAGAAACACATAGAGCCGGTGATGATGAAATAGTTAAGAAATAGATGATTAGACACTCTGATCTTACAGTCTTATACAGCCAGGGGCATGGATGATTTGTGCTTGTGATTATGGACAAAACAAGACGCATTACATGTATTTTATATGGAGTGAGGATGATTCTACATCATGTATGTACGTCTTGGGCTTTGATTCAATCTCAAGATACTATATGAACTTGAAGCATAGACTGTTGCTCGAATTAAATTAAGCGAAAAGGCTTAAAAAACGCACATGGAATAATTTTTGAGATGCACTGATAAGCGAGCAGAGAGGATGGAGAGAGAGAGTGCCCAGGGAACTGGCAGTGTATTGTTGTTGTGTGTTTTTTCTTACCCACAGTCAGTTTGAGCTTCAGAAGCCTGTCTGCAGGGTAGAAACACATTCAGCTCTGAAGGATTTGAGAAACAATGCAATCGTCCTGAATTTAAATGGGTTCAATGCATGGCGTACAGATTGCTTCGAGTCTGAACACAGCCAGATATGGTATTCAATAGTTCAGAGACCTTTCTCTCTCTTTCTTTCTTTCTCTCTCTCTCTCTCACACACACACATCCCCCCTCTCTATCTCTCCTTTTCCTAACACCAATAAACATGATAAAGAAAGAACCTTCCTTTAATCAACCAGAGAAGCACAGTAACACAAACCAGCAAACATCACACTACAGATATAGGATCTTAATTTGATCACCCTGTTGCAGGAGAACTTTCCTGCAATAAAGGACATTTAAAACATGTAGGGTATTTGAGGTTTAAAAAGGCTTCTGAAGTTTCTGATTTCCACTTAGAAATTTCAGATTTGATTTGCCCTTACGGAAAATGTATCACCCCCTACAAAAATGTCCATTAATTATAATACACATAATAATACACATTTCCTGTTGCTGCAGGATTATTTTCCTGCTGTAGCAAACTGGCTCAAATTAAGATCCTACATCTCTAGCTACCATTTATTTTCTCTGTTTCTCATTGGGGACAGTGTTCAGACCATAGAGGGAGAGAGGGGGAAAAGTTCACATTCTGCCTAACCAAGTCTGACTTCATAAAGTCCCCTGCTTCAATGCAACCTGAATGATAGATTAACAGTAAATAACAGATTAAAAAATGTGGACTGGTGAAGACTTCCAGACGCCTCGCCATGTCCTAAACCCTGTGGAAGTGTCTGATGTGTGGGGCCCGGCCCGGCCACCCTAAAACCAGATGGTGGACATTTAGAACTTTTGAGGAGGAATTCCATATCTACATGTAGGATACAATGCCTCTGGGAGCAAATCCCACCCCAACGTTTATTCCTCGTTGGTTCAACGTACTGTAATTTCATTGAAATTATGTGGAAACAACATTGATTCAACCAGTGTGTGCCCAGTAGGACATGTATGATCAGCCCACATTCTGTTGCTATTTTATTAAGACTTTAGAATATTAGAAAAGTAATCTAATGGACTTTAGAATGTTAAAAAGTAAACTAATGGACTTTAGAATGTTAGAAAGTAAACTCATGGACTTTAAAATGTTAGAAAGTAAACTCATGGACTTTAGAATGTTAGAAAGTAAACTCATGGACTTTAAAATGTTAGAAAGTAAACTCATGGACTTTAGAATGTTAGAAAGTAAACTCATGGACTTTAGAATGTTAGAAAATAAACTAATGGACTTTAGAATGTTAGAAAGTAAACTCATGGACTTTAGAATGTTAGAAAGTATACTAATGGACTTTAGAACGTTAGAAAGAACGTTAGAAAGTAAACTCACACTCCTTGATGTGCTACCAGGTGCATGGAGAGAAAGGTGTACTGTACTAAATAAAAATAAAACTCCACCACTCCAGCAGTGTGCTAGAGTTTTTCTTATTTTTATTGATGTTAGAATGTTACCTAGCTTTTCGTCCATAACTTACAGTAAGTAGCAGTTTTATTTTTATATTGTTAATTTGTATTTTTTGTATTAATTGTTTTTAATTTGTGTATATTTTTATTTTGTTTCTTTTTAGGGGGTAGATCAGCTTTAATATTGCAGATAGATTGTAACTTCCATCAGTGTAATTGTCTGCATCACTTCCAATCCCCCATATGTTTTTAATCCGCAAATAAATAAATATATATATATATATATATATATATACACACACATATAAATACATACATACATACATACATATACACATACATATATATATATATATATATATATATATATATACACATATCCTTTAAAAAAAATGTATTTTCCTTTATTACTTTCCAATCCCCCCCCCCCCCCAATTGGAGTAAACTAGTGAACAACAACGCTTAGGCCTCTACTTCCAGCATATACAGTGGGGAGAACAAGTATTTGATACACTGCCGATTTTGCAGGTTTTCCTACTTACAAAGCATGTAGAGGTCTGTAATTTTTATCATAGGTACACTTCAACTGTGAGAGACGGAATCTATAACAAAAATCTAGAAAATCACATTGTATGATTTTAAAGTAATTAATTTGCATTTTATTGAATGACATAAGTATTTGATCACCTACCAAACAGTAAGAATTCCGGCTCTCACAGACCTGTTCGTTTTTCTTTAAGAAGCCCTCCTGTTCTCCACTCATTATCTGTATTAACTGCACTTGTTTGAACTCGTTACCTGTATAAAAGACACCTGTCCACATACTCAATCAAACAGACTCCAACCTCTCCACAATGGCCAAGACCAGCGAGCTGTGTAAGGACATCAGGGATAAAATTGTAGACCTGCACAAGGCTGGGATGGGCTACAGGACAATAGGCAAGCAGCTTGGTGAGAAGGCAACAACTGTTGGCACAATTATTAGAAAATGGAAGAAGTTCAAGATGACAGTCAATCACCCTCGATCTGGGGCTCCATGCAAGATCTCACCTTGTGGGGCATAAATGATCATGAGGAAGGTGAGGGATCAGCCCAGAACTACACGGCAGGACCTGGTCAATGACCTGAAGAGAGCTGGGACCACAGTCTCAAAGAAAACCATTAGTAACACACTACGCCGTCATGGATTAAAATCCTGCAACGCACGCAAGGTCCCCCTGCTCAAGCCAGCGCATGTCCAGGCCCGTCTGAAGTTTGCCAATGACCATCTGGATGATCCAGAGGAGGAATGGGAGAAGGTCATGTGGTCTGATGAGACAAAAATAGAGCTTTTTGGTCTAAACTCCACTCGCCGTGTTTGGAGGAAGAAGAAGGATGAGTACGACCCCAAGAACACCATCCCAACCATGAAGCATGGAGGTGGAAACATCATTCTTTGGGGATGCTTTTCTGCAAAGGGGACAGGACGACTGCACCGTATTGAGGGGAGGATGGATGGGGCCATGTATCGCGAGATCTTGGCCAACAACCTCCTTCCCTCAGTAAGAGCATTGAAGATGGGTCGTGGCTGGGTCTTCCAGCATGACAACGGCCCGAAACACACAGCCAGGGCAACTAAGGAGTGGCTCCGTAAGAAGCTGGCCTAGCCAGTCTCCAGACCTGAACCCAATAGAACATCTTTGGGAGGGAGCTGAAAGTCCGTATTGCCCAGCGACAGCCCCGAAATCTGAAGGATCTGGAGAAGGTCTGTATGGAGGAGTGGGCCAAAATCCCTGCTGCAGTGTGTGCAAACCTGGTCAAGATCTACAGGAAACGTATGATCTCTGTAATTGCAAACAAAGGTTTCTGTACCAAATATTAAGTTCTGCTTTTCTGATGTATCAAATACTTATGTCATGCAATAAAATGCAAATGAATTACTTAAAAATCATACAATGTGATTTTCTGGATTTTTGTTTTAGATTCCGTCTCTCACAGTTGAAGTGTACCTATGATAAAAATTACAGACCTCTACATGCTTTGTAAGTAGGAAAACCTGCAAAATCGGCAGTGTATCAAATACTTGTTCTCCCCACTGTACATACTATATACATTTTATTGACGCAGTCAATTTTACAATAATTCTATTTAGTTTGTTTTTACTCCTGAACGTCCTTCTATTCTCATTGTTTCTACAGATTGTAAATTGAAAATAAACATTTTTGCTAAAATATTATTATATTATTGATCGATTGACTATGAGTTTTCAGATCACCCAGTAGTGCTATCTGCAATAACCAGTTAGTTAATAACAAATACAGTTGAAGTCGGAAGTTAACATACACCTTAGCCAAATAGATTTAAACTCAGTTTTTCACAATTCCTGACATTTAATCCTAATAAATATTCCCTGTCTTAGGTCAGTTAGGATCACCACTTTATTTTAAGAATGTGAAATGTCAGAATAATAGTAGAGAGAATGATTTGTTTAAGCTTTTATTTCTTTCATCACATTCCCAGTGGGTCAGAAGTTTACATACACTCAATTAGTATTTGGTAGCATTGCCTTTAAATTGTTTAACTTGGGTCAAACATTTCGGGTAGCCTTCCACAAGCTTCCCACAATAAGTTGGGTGAATTTTGGCCCATTCCTCCTGACAGAGCTGGTGTAACTGAGTCAGGTTTGTAGGCCTCCTTGCTCGCACACGCTTTTTCAGTTCTGCCCACACATTTCCTATAGGATTGAGGTCAGGGCTTTGTGATGGCCACTCCAATACCTTGACTTTGTTGTCCTTAAGCCATTTTGCCACAACTTTGGAATGCTTGGGGTCATTGTCCATCTGGAAGACCCATTTGCGACCAAGCTTTACCTTCCTGACTGATGTCTTGAGATGTTGCTTCAATATATCCACATCATTTTCCTTCCTCATGATGCCATCTATTTTGTGAAGTGCACCAGTCCCTCCTGCAGCAAAGCCCCCCACAGCATGATGCTGCCACCCCCGTGCTTCACGGTTGGGATGGTGTTCTTCGGCTTGCAAGACTTTCCCTTGTTCCTCCAAACATAACGATGGTCATTATGGCCAAACAGTTCTATTTTTGTTTCATCAGACCAGAGGACATTTCTCCAAAAAGTACGATCTTTGTCCCCATGTGCATTTGCAAACCGTAGTCTGGCTTTTTTATGGCAGTTTTGGAGCAGTGGCTTCTTCCTTGCTGAGCGGCCTTTCAGGTTATGTCGATATAGGACTTGTTTTACTGTGGATATAGATACTTTTGTACCTGTTTCCTCCAGCATCTTCACAAGGTCATTTGCTGTTGTTCTGGGATTGATTTGCACTTTTCGCACCAAAGTACGTTAATCTCTAGGAGACAGAACGCGTCTCCTTCCTGAGCGGTATGACAGCTGCATGGTCCCATGGTGTTTATACTTGCGTACTATGGTTTGTACAGATGAACGTGGTACCTTCAGGCATTTGGAAATTGCTCCCAAGGATGAACCAGACTTGTGGAGGTCTTCAATATTTTTTCTGAGGTCTTGGCTGATTTATTTTCATTTTCCCATGATGTCAAGCAAAGAGGCACTGAGTTTGAAGGTAGGCCTTGAAATACATCTACAGGTACACCTCCAATTGACTCAAATGATGTCAATTAGCCTATCAGAAGCTTCTAAAGCAATGACATAATTTTCTGGAATTTTCTAAGCTGTTTAAAGGCACAGTCAACTTAGTGTATGTACATTTCTGACCCACTGGAATTGTGATACAGTGAATTATAAGTGAAATAATCTGTTTGTAAACAATTGTTGGAAAAATTACTTGTGTCATGCACAAAGTAGATGTCCTAACCGACTTGCCAAAACTATAGTTTGTTAACAAGACATTTGTGGAGTGGTTGAAAAATGAGTTTTAATGACTCCAACCTAAGTGTATGTAAAGTTCCGACTTCAACTGTAGCTATTGATTCCCATGTTGAGTACCTTAGAGTTTCTCTTTTATCTTGCAATTATACTGCATTCTTGGTGGTCCGTTGGTTTGTTTGTCAATTGCCTTGCAGGAAGATAAGGGAAGACATTTAATCCGAACAAGTTAATTAGCCAGGAGATTGCATCAGTGCAAATGAGGATTATTAAATAAACACTGTCCTAGAGTAACTGATTAGCAATTAAGCTATTATAATAGAACAAATGGCATTTTTTTATGGTTGTTTGTTTCGTAACCCTTGCCTTCAGTCAATGACAAAAGTGCCCTCTTTGGCCTCATGGGTGGAATGTTATTCATATTTTTCATAATTAATAAAATAAAATAAAAAATACGACAATACGGTGTTTCTGTGTCAAACAGTTTTGTTATATTTCAGTCTTCTGTGATGTATATAAAGTGTAATATTGGGAAGCCAACTCAAAATTGAATACATTTCAACTCTATATCTGACATGGTACATAACCATGTGTGTGAGGTGTATCATTTTGTTTAAAGTAGATGTGTTTAAGTCTACCAAGACACACTCTGTGTGAGCCTGATTTAGTCCACTGCAGTAAAAGGTTAATGTTGTGCAATATTGCAATACATGCAAAGACTACAGTACCACGGATATGTTTTTACTGTAGCACACATACCAAAGTTTTTAGGACACACAGTATTTCACCAGGAATAAGAAAGGAAGTACAATATGGATATCATCTTCTCAATAGATACAATCTTGACTCTGTGTACATACAACATTAAATCTTCCTGCATCTGAGAGAACACTATTTACAGATGTTGTATAAGTTACGGGTTACTTTCCAGGAGGTTTATTGTTCCATTCGTTGCTGTCAGTGAAATGTGTATATATTTTAAACCTAGGAGAGAAATGTGTATACTTTAAATGACGCAGATCCATTAATTCTGAGATGCTCCACATTCCATTGTTATCTTCGCTTTCTCACAGAATATAAGATCAGCAGTATTAGTGGGCTTGTACTCAAAAACACCATACAGATATGGCAAAAATATATTTATGGTGTGTGTGTGTGTACAGGATCCATCTGGTCATTTCTCTGAGAGGGGAGGGGTGGCAGGCCCTGCATGGCTGATGGATGGAGCGCTGAGGGGTTGATGGTCATTGTGACAGAGGAACTACATGTCTAGTTTATCTCCTCCACCAACATTCATCTTCACACACACACGATGTACTGTATCTGGGCCTAGCCAGATAATACAATTTACCCACAGTCCTTTGTTTCTCTCCACCTCTGCCCAACCCCTGTATCAGCGCAGAACCACAGTTTGAAAGAGGATCTCTCATTTCCCTCCTTAACAATGGGCTGATAGTGTGATCAAGTGCCTAAGCAACAGATTCAAACCAGCTTTGTAGAATAGAAAGGCGATAAAGTGACAGCATCATTAGTTATTATGGCTTCATTTAGTCCCACTTAATTGTTTTCATCATTGGCAAACAGTCTTTGATGGAAAGTAATCAGGATTTGTAAGGCATCAGGTTTGGAGTGTTTGAATGGGCATACAGACAATCAAGCTTTAGACAATGATGGTCTGTATGAAAAAATAATTGGATTGAGAAAATACCGCTCGGAGTGGTTGTGAACTGAAATAGCAACATGTTTTCACACAATAACACTAAACATGCATGCACTAGGGATAGCAAGTCAGAGTCCTCTGCCCATAATGTTGAGCAATAGTCCCCTTTGACTGCCTTGGATGGTGGCAGTAGTGTTTGGCCAGCGTACAGTATGCTGCATGATGTCATAGGTCAAGGTCTCAATATCATTACTGGAACACTGAGTCACTTTAACCAAGCACAATATGTCACAGAGGGACTTTCATCACTTCTCATATTGTATTAGAAGAATACTCCAAATACAGCCAAGCCGTTAGACTTTGATTCACATTTATGAGAAGATGTCAAATGAATGAGCTCATGCTGTGTGAGCTAACCCCAATTACAGTAAATGTAAAAGTAAATTACTTTTCAAAAACAGAATAATTACATAGACAAAAACTTGGGCAAACTTTCCTGGTGTTCAAGGTCTATCTGGAGGCTTTTAAGTAACTTCAGGCCAAGCTGTACTTTGTGATTAATGACACTACTTTGTGAGGCTCTCTATGGAACAAATAACCACCATAGCAAGAGGCACGCAGTCTACAGTAAATGCTGTGAATTGTGCTGCACAGGGCTGAAAGTGAACCAGGGGGTCCCAACAGGTTTTCCTAATGGGAATAGGATGGTAAGGTCACAACAGAGTAGACATGAATTGCAGTATGGATTATGTGTATGACAGCTACTCTGCTTTGTATTGTAGGTCCATTGTGATCCACTCAATGAAATATCCCCTCAGGAGGCTGAAAGGATTTGGCTCAGTCATGACCATTCCCTGAGATGCACCTGAGCCCAGGGAAGCCTATCTTTCTAAAGGAAAAGTTGGTGCTCGCATCTATTGAAATACAGAGAAGCCATTGTGGATCTGGTTAAGCATGTGTGTATGGGGTAGATGAAGCCAGAGGCAGTATAGAGCCCCACAGTGGAGGTGTCATAATACCCATAAAATCCAGCGGTCAAACAGGGAAATGGTTCCAATCATTTTTCCTCCATTAATTTTTCCCATGGAGAATTTTAGAAACACTTAAAATAAGGGCTGTGTTTCATGTAGGCTTACCTTGGCGTGATGTTTTGATAACCATGTAAATCTCTCTCCGACAAGGTGACTTTTATCAATATATTAGTCTCTATTTACTCTCAGATTCGAAAATGCTAATCAGCATCAAATCCCTGAAATCTCCTGCACTTCATCTCTAGCTGGCACCTTTGCTAACAGGTACATTTAAAGAAATGTAGCTAATTTATTCATTACTACATTTAGCTAACATTAGATAGTTAATCCAGTGATTCTTACCTTTGCCTCGATTCAGCAGTCTCGTCCTGATCATCATGGCATTTGTAGTTCTTTGTGATAGCCACATAAGAAGCTAATTAGCATTTAATTTGTTGGGGATAAATACAGGCAAATATATTGATAAGTCACCTTGTCCAAAAGGGATTTACACGGTTATCAAAACGTCACGCCAGGGTAAGCCTACACGAAAACACAGCCCTTATTTTAAGTGTTTCTAAAATCCCCCATGGAAAAAATGAATGGTGGAATAACTATTGGAACCATTTCCCTTTTTGACCGCTAGGTTTTATGGGTATTATGACTCATACTGTGGTGCTCTATAATGTTTGACTGGAATAGAGAAATTAAGGGAGGCTGTTTGACACTTCCCCACCTGTGGTGCTGTGCATGGACTCCCATCCAACCGCTGCATTAAAAACCTCATCTGAATCCTGCTTCAGCCAAAGCTAATTTGATTAGGTCTGCATCTGCGTCCCAAATGGCACCCTATTCCCTATTTAATGCACTGCTTTTGACCAGGGCCCATAGGCTTCTGGTCAAAAGTAGTGTACTAACGGTATATGGGGATTAGGGTGCTATTTGGAGGTGCAGACAAGTTGAGCCACTCCTTTGTTGCCTTGGCCGTGTGTTTTGGGTCATTGTCATACTGGAATACCCATCCACGACCCATTTTCAATGCCCTGGCTGAGGGAAGGACATTCTCACCCAAGATTTGACGGTACATGGCCCCGTCCATCATCCCTTTGATGCGGTGAAGTTGTCCTGTCCCCTTACCAGAAAAACACCCCCAAAGCATAATGTTTCCACCTCCATGTTTGACGGTGGGGATGGTGTTCTAGGGGTCATAGACAGCATTCCTCCTCCTCCAAACACGGCGGAGTTGATGCCAAAGAGCTCGATTTTGGTCTCATCTGACCACAACATTTTCACCCAGTTCTCCTCTGAATCATTCAGATGTTCATTGGCAAACTTCAGACGGGCCTGTATATGTGCTTTCTTGAGCAGGGGGACCTTGCGGGCACTGCAGGATTTCAGTTCTTCACGGCGTAGTGTGTTACCAATTGTTTTCTTGGTGACTATGGTCCCAGCTGCCTTGAGATCATTGACAAGGTCCTCCCGTGTAGTTCTGGGCTGATTCCTCACCGTTCTCATGATCATTGCAACTCCATGAGGTGAAATCTTGCATGGAGCCCCAGGCCAAGGGAGATTGACAGTTATTTTGTGTTTCTTCCATTTGCGAATAATCGCACCAACTGTTGTCACCTTCTCACCAAGCTGCTTGGCGATGGTCTTGTATCCCATTCCAGCCTTGTGTAGGTCTACAATCTTGTCCCTGACATCCTTGGAGAGCTCTTTGGTCTTGGCCATGGTGGAGAGTTTGGAATCTGATTGATTGATTGCTTCTGTGGACAGGTGTCTTTTATACAAGTAACAAGCTGAGATTAGGAGCGCTCCCTTTAAGAGTGTGCTCCTAATCTCAGCTCATTACCTGTATAAAAGACACCTGGGAGCCAGAAATCTTTCTGATTGAGAGGGGGTCAAATACCTATTTCCCTCATTAAAATGCAAATCAATTTATAACATTTTTGACATGCGTTTTTCTGAATTTTGTTGTTGTTATTCTGTCTCTCACTGTTCAAATAAACCTACCAGTAAAATTATAGACTGATCATTTCTTTGTCAGTGGGCAAACGTACAGAATCAGCAGGGGATCAAATACTTTTTTCCCTCACTGTATGTACATATAGGTTGGGATAAAGTGACAGATAGTAAACAGTAGCAGCAGTGTATGTGATGAGTCAAAAAAGTTAGTGCAAAAATGGTCAATGTAGATAGTCCGGGTAGCTATTTGGTTAACTATTTAACTAACTATTTAGCAGTCTTATGGCTTGAAGGTAGAAGCTGTTCAGGGTCCTGTTGGTTCCAGACTTGGTGCATCGGCACCGCTTGCCGTCTGGAAGCAGAGAGAACAGTCTTTGACTTTGGTGGCTGGAGTCAATTTTTAGGGCCTTCCTCTGACACCGCCTGGTATAGAGGTCCTGGATGGCAGAGAGCTCGGCTCCAGTGGTGTACTGGGCCGTACGCACTACCCTTTGTTTTTATTTGTTTATTTAACCCTTATTTTACCAGGTAAGTTGACTGAGAACACACACTCATTTACATCAACGACCTGGGGAAGAGTTACATGGGAGAGGAGGGGGATAAATGAGCCAATTGGTAGCAAATGAGCCAATTGGTAGCGCCAGAGTCCCAATTTAAGATGCTAAGTATTAATGTTGTTACTGTTAAACGCCAATGCTAGAACACAATCCCTTTTGTGAGCCTGACATGTTGATAATGTGTGTTTCCATGACAACTGTTGATAACAGCTACTTTCCATGGTCTGAAATATTAATATTGACAGAAGGTTATCCGAAGGCAGTGACTTTTACTCTCCCTGGGTGTAAGTAAGACAAATGGTAAGGTGCATGGCAAGAAGACACGTAATATATTCTCTACCCCGTCATAAGGCTCCATGCCCATGGCTGGTTTACCTTGAGATGAAAAAGATCATGATCAAAGTATTTTAATTGCTCTCTCTTCTCCCTGATCCAAGCATATGGCACACTGATGCTGCAGTTGATGTGGGCTCCCAGGCAAGAGATGTCTTCTGAATGCTCCGTATACACTGACTAATGAACACGTCTGTGATAGATTACAGCGAGTGAACTCTCAAGGGGATGATAAAGAAAGACTTACTTAAATAGGACACACTGTGTCTAGTTCTAGTATCTATCCATCTACCTCAATGTTACCCACTGAATGGATGCATGGGATTCACCTTTAGAGAGATGACGCAAGGTCAAATCATGACAAAAAATAAATGTGATGTACAGTAACAACAAAGTTAAAGCATACTGTAATGGAGGCAGACAAACATGAACTGTCTTTTTGTCTCTTATAAAAGAGAAGGTGTGAGGCCTCCAGCGAGGAGCACAGCAGAGCAGATCTGAGCATCATGGGTGTGAGAACGATGAAGGTACCAGACGGTACCAGACTCTGTGATGTGCAATCTGTTACCTGGGTTTGCACTTCAAACCCATCACACACCAGAAGACACAGAGGCACACTGTTTGAAGCTGCAGTGTTTCCACCTTTCATTTTCAAGAAGCATATTTCCAGACGCTTCACTACACAAAGGCTAAATCGGATGAAACACAGGAGTTGGTATGACGACATGGATGGGTTGATTCGAAGTGAACAGTCGTTCCTGTTGTTTATGAAAAGGCATCGAGGTCCAAATTAGCTTGACGCTAACTCAGAAGACAAGCTGTTCATTTATCCCATGCAGCAAACTAAACCAATGGCTTCTTTCAGATGGTTCCATATGGCAAGACATCAAGCCATAACATTAGCTGACTAATGAAATTGCCACATTAATTCCCGGCTGGGTGAGTGAGTGTAGCCACAGTGTAATGCTTAGTGTCTAAGCTGACTTAAATCAATGAAGAGGCACTGGGAATCTAATGAACAAACTCAACAAGTGATGATTCATATGTATGACACTGGCCATTTTCACACCTCCTCTCATTCAGGCATGAACCTTAGCATCAGGCAGTGTTATGACTGATGACTGACCACCAAGTTAGAATTTTGTCACCTAACCCGCTTTTACTCTATGCTTGCGTGTACCGCATGCACTGTGTCGGCTGTGTGGGGGAAACCACTGAGGTGTCGTAACGGGGAGTGTCGTTCAGACGCGGGTGTATTGAAATTCAGCTTTACAGGCACTGCAGTGGGAAGAGGTGCATGTCCCTCCATCAAACCCCACCCCAGCTACCATGAGAACCCTGCTCCACCTCCCATGTTGGCCAGTCGATAGTGAGTGAGTCATGGCCCATTTAGCTTGTTGCAGAGCAAATGTCTCTCACATTGGCATCCATTAGTATATGGGGCAGTGGCTATGGAATATTCAAATATTTTTTGAAGACTTTAATAACAAATTAAAAAAAGATTTGTAGAATTAATTTAATAGGATCTCTATGGTATCACCACTGTCTTCTTTTCCACACAGTCAATTTCAACTGTGACCTAGTGCCAGCTGTAGCAATTAGCCACACACCAAAAATACTGTAATGCTAGAACTTGATTCAGACAGTGCTTTTCAACAATTTGCTACATTATTTCACTCTTTTTTTGTGTGTTCATTAAGTAAATGTGTAGCACGCCGCTGATGAATTGGTTCCTTTGTATTTGAAATTGCCATTAGTTGATGTCAAACTGCATTGCAATGCTTAAACAGATTATGCAAATGTTTCGTGCTGCTGCCTTTATCTTAATACCTGGAATAAAGAGAGCATTTCCTTCTATCGAGGTTGGAGTGGCTCTAAGTTGTTTCTGTTCACCTTCTTTGCACATGACATTATCATAGCATAGTGCTCCGCTGCCTCTTACTCTAGCTAATCCTAGAGGCTAATCCTGTTGTAAACCATTAGCATTTTAAAGATCCACTATGCAGAAATCGCTCCGCCATTTCTTGGTTGCTAAAATTCGAATAGTTCACCTAATTTCGGTTTATGTGACAAAACAAGCAAGTATAGTGTAGAGAATCATTGTACCATCTAAACCGTTGTGAAATATATTTTCCATAACCAAAAATATTGTATTTTCAGCTCTTTGAAGCAGGTTTACAAAACCTAAAGTAAAAGATGGAAAACAAAAAAACTTAAGGGGAAAATAGAAATAGCGCGCACAGAACAGATCTACTGCCTCTTAGACTTGCGTTCAATGAGAATGACAGATCTATAACACATTTCTATGTTAATTTGGTCGGGTAAGCCAAAAAGTTACATATTGCAGCTTTAACTCTTGGTCTGACATGACATGGTCATTTTTGTTATTCTTACTACTTTAAAGTGATGGTGGTTTTATGCTAAATCTCTATGTTTCATTCCTGCATGGCTGTCTACATGTGATTTCTTCCAACTGAAGATGTGGATCTGAGTCATTGGCTAGATATCAAGGAACACTATTTATCATTCAGATGTGTTCCCCACAGAGTTAGTTAACATTTTACATTTTAGTCATTTAGCAGACGCTCTTATCCAGAGCGACTTACAGGAGCAATTAGGGTTAAGTGCCTTGCTCAAGGGCACATTAACGTCATTTAGCAGACGCTCTTAGCCAGAGCGACTCACAAATTGGTGCGTTTACCCTATAGCCAGTGGGATAACCACTTTACAATTTGGGGGGGGGGGGGGGGGGGTTAGAAGGTTAACCTAACAGGAATGTAAGAAAACTGGTGATGCTTGTCACTTTATTATTTATTTTAATTTGTATTATTTATTTATAGTACTTTATTGCTAGTTATATGTACATATCTACCTCAGTTACCTCGTACCCCTGCACATCGACTCGGTACTGGTACCCCATGTATATAGTCAAGTTATCATTACTCATTGTGTATTTATTATAGCTTTCTATTATTTCTCTATTTTCTTTCTCTCTGCATTGTTGGGAAGGGCCCATAAGTAAGCACTTGACTGTTAGTCTACAACTGTGACAAATAAAATGTGATTTGATTTTTGATTTGATTTTGTCCATCACTTCCCGTTTCAGTTTCCGGGACCAATGAGTAACACATAGGCAAGTCCCATATGGCATCCTATTCCCTACATAGTGCACTACTTTTGATCAGAGCAATATGTAGGGAATAGGGTGCCATTTGGGACAGTGTCCCATGTCAGGTGGACACGTGTGTGCCATTTGGACAGACTGATGCTAAGTGGCACTCTAAAACGATCCAGACGGAAATAATAGTAATTTATGTCGACAGAACATCGGACTCATCAGGGGTCTACACCCTTCTCCCCCCCTGTTTCTACCCTTATGTCTTCTCGTGTTACCCATGGCGCTGCCAAAATGGGATAACAGGCATCATTTTGTTGAGGCTTTTATGACGGACATGTTTGTTCCCCGACCATTCAATAGAGTAATGAAATTAATAAGCAACGACCTCCTTCCCCTAACGCTGTATACGCTGTATTGAAGCTCCAGTAATGAAGGTTTATGTGACATGCTAAACAGCCTAACGTCCTTCGCTCTCATTACAAAGGCTTTCACAGCCTGCTAACAGCTCCTCAGTCAAGCTTGAATATCAGGCCAAGATGAGGAGCTACATCTCAAATGGCACCCTATTTCCCAGGGCTCATAGGGCTCTGGTCAAAAGTAGTGCACTATGCAGGGAATAGGGTGCCATTTGCGACGCAAACAAGCTGTACACAACCTCCACTGAATGGGAAGAGAGGCTTTTAGATTGGGTTTATTACACCAAAAATCCATGAATGGTAGGTAGACTATATGTCCAGGTTAGGATTGGGATACTTTTGAAAGTAATGATCCATATAATGTGCAAAGAATGTGCTTTATTGATTTTTACTGAATCACATTTTTCTGGATATTTATTTTCCTGGTTCCATTGTGAAATAGCATACCTTACCAATTGTATCCTTAGATGTATTCTGAATGCGTTCCAAATGGCACCCTATTCCTTTTATAGTGTACTACTTTTGGCCTATAGTTAACTATTAAGGGATTGGTTGCCATTTGAGAAGCAACGATTGTGTGTAGTCAGGTGAGTAGACATGAGCTCTTAGTAGCAATGTACTAGTGCTTATGTGACGACGATTATCGCTGTAGTGGCTTGATGTCCACTCATGGGCCTATTTCAGTCATTTACCCGAGATTGCATTTAGCCATGACTGGTTGTTCGCTGCTCTGAAGTGGCATTGAACAACAAACTGTTCATCTTTGGAAAATAACTGGATTAAACACAGAGGAGGCTTTAGAGAGGCTTTGAATGTGAAAGCAAGCCTGATATGTAAATGTATAGTTATTTTCACCATGACAGTATAATAGCCTACTGCACATGATAATGTATGTGTGCATGTGTACAGCAGGAGTCCAGCCTAAACACATTTCTGGTTTTTACAAAAATAAACCATTAAACATCATATTATGCAGGGAGGGTTACCAGTACAGTGTCTATTCAGCGCCCACTCCACACTGATACTTAACATATTAGGAAAAACTCAACTCACCGAAAATGGTAAATTTCAGAATTCACCCGTTTCAGCACTAAATAGGTCAGCAGGCCTGGGACCGTAGTATCAAGCGTCTCAGAGTATGAGTTTTTCCTTTTAGATCATAATGAGTAACATGACATGGACAGGGGGACCTGGGGCCGTAGTTATCAAGCATCTCAGAGTAGGAAATCTGCCCGAAAATTCTCAAAGTGAAGCAAATTTTGTCCTACTTTTACGCATAGGAGTAAGAGCATGTTATCAACATTCCTATGACATAAAAGTAGGCTACTCATATCTCAGGGTGGATTTAAGAGAGCTCAAGAGGTGTCCTAACCGGTTAGGATTTGCCAGAAGATAGCTGCATTGAGACGACTTCAACACGCATATTTAGGGAGAGGAGGGATGTTTTACAAACATTTGATAATGACAATTTAATCAAAAGATATCGGTTAGATAGGGATGGTATACTTTATGTGACTGACCTTGTCCGTGATGCTATTTATCCATCTACGGGACGAGCGTGTGCTCTCTCCTAGAGATCAAAGTTCTCGCCACTTTATGCTTCTGGGTACCGAAAAAATGCAACAATGTAACAGCAATGATTTGGGTCCATCACCGACTACTATCAGCAAAGCAATCCGTCAAACCATGATGGCATTTATGGCACCTCAAATCATCCGAAGGTTCATAGATTTTCCCACCTCTCAACGCCAGATTATTCAAAAACAAGCTGCTTTAATGCAAATCGCTGGTTTTCCGGGAGTTGTGGCGTCATTGATTGAACCCATATTAAAATAATTGCCCCACACATGGATGAGGACACATTCATCAATCGAAAGTGGTACCACAGTACTGGGCTACATTATATAGTGGACTTTATCTCAGCATAATTAAAATATGAATCTACATAAAATTACATGTAGAACATGTGTATCTGAAGGGCTCACAAGAACACAAGGAGCGTGGTAGAAAGGGAAATAGGCCAGTGGAAGGGGAGATTTCATGTGCTCCATGGAGAGGTGCGTCACAGCCCAAGGATGGTCTGCCGCATAACAATGGCTTGTGAAATATTGCAGGATATCTACAAACTACGGCTGATCCCTCTATCTTCTGACGATGGAAACCCAGAAACTGACAATGGCGAAAGTGATGGAGACTATGATGATGCGCGCCCCAGTGCCATAGGTGAAGAGGGAACGCTTTTCTGCCAACTGTTTGCCAACCTTCACTTTAGGTAGGCTCGCAAAGCAATCTCCACACTTCGTTTGGCGCTGTGTCAGCGCAGGAGAATGGTATGGCAGAACCCAATATCTAGCTACAGATAAATATTAAGCTATTGGAATGGGAGAGTATAATACAGTTATGCCATAATGGGCTAACATTTAAGTACAGGCTAGATTTCTGTGAACAAACACACCACATTATGTCTTAAGCTTTTTTATTGTAAGAGAGTCATATTCATCCTGCAAACGCAAAACTTGTATAAATGTTTTGTTTTCTCCAGTTGCATCTGAGCAATGTCCTCCTCGGGGACATGGAACCAGACCTTCCGGGGAGCAGCTGGTGGATGGGGCGTCCTGCAGCAACAGCGAGGTGGAGATCCCCTCAGACGCTGTGCCAGACGCTGGAGCTAGATATGCGCTGCAACAAGATAATTATTGTTTTCAGTTTAGCTTACTTATGTCCAATACAAATTATAATTTGTTAATCAAAATATTATGTGAAGTGTTTGAAATTCCACAGTAAGCCTAAATCCTACTTATCGTGCTGCTCGTTGACCCTGAAAAGCGCAGCGTCTTGGCCCGGAGAGGGTCACGTTTGAGCATCCCAGGTACATTAAGATATGGCACTGAGGGGTTTAGGTGGTGGGCTACCTCCTGAATACAGAGAATACCCATTAGACAACAAAATAGTCTACTTTACAGTGTGCATAACATAGCAACTGAATTTAGGCTTACCTGTTTTTTCTGTTTGCCTGCAGAAGTTGGCCATCTCCAACCTACAGTTTGATAGAATAGTGTACCAGTGTTTTTCACATTCTTCAGGAGTTCTTACAGAAAAATGAAATGTGCTGTTTATTGATTCGGAGATGGCCCTGCACTAGACCTTCTTGTGCTGGCCGGTCAATGTAGGATTACATTTGCCCTTAATAATACTTTTCTATTTCTCAACTTGCACTGCAAGTGAAATACTGTACTTTCCTCCTCCCACCAGTTCGGTTTTCTTTTTATTTCCAATAATATGACATGTTGTGTTTAAAAAGGCTAGAAACTGAAATGAAAAGGGATTGTGGTAGTTCTATGTAAAGAGGGCAATGTGAGACAGCTGTTCATAATGTTCTCTCAATACTAATTTGGTGAGTTAGATTAGTCTCTCACCACAGTGCCAACCTTTCATGCGCTGGTGTGCCTGGGAGTATTATTTAATCTAAATGGGCCTAATAATAATAATATCAATGTTATATTGGCCAACACCATTATGATTATATTTGATGATGATTACATTTTAATATAACAATAAAACAAGAAATCTATTAGCTTACAAAACAAACATCTTAACGCTATGTTGATAGGCCTATCATTGGTTTGATATTCATGTTACTTAAATGTATCAGTGTTGTTTTTGGACATGTGGAATATACCGTGTGCCTGTTTTCTACTAGAAAAACTACAAAATGTCATCACACTTTCACTTAACGGCTCTTCTCATGTCATAAAAATGTCTTGAGATCAACTCATAAGACTAACTCCTACTCATTGCTGAGAGTAGGGGAGAGACGCTTGATAACTACCTTTTCGGTCCTATCTGAGCGATGAGTAAATTAGGTCACAGTCATACTTTTAGTGCAATTCCTAGGAGTAATTCAGAGACGCTTGATAACTATGAGCCCTGATCCTAGATCAGCACTCTTACGCTGATGCTTTATGAATACAGGCCCTGAGCAGCGAAAGTTCCCATGATACACATGCAAGCCAAGGAGGTACTGGCACACTCTATTACCTCTGGAATGGCACTTCAATTGAATGATCCCAGCTAGGGTATAAGCACAAGTATGTGGGCTTTGGAGAACCTGTTAACATGAACAGAGTCAGTGTGAGTGAATCATCTTTCACAATCAGCCATCTGTGTGATGTACCCTGGGCCGGGAAATGGGACTACTGCAGATGGAGAGATGTCTCAGCTGTGAAAGGATTGGCTGGGTTTACTTTGGACCATAACATGCGGCTCCAGAAGGAGCTAGGCGCTGGGAGCTAGCAAGAGAGCATACAGCTGTAGGATCTTAAACCTCTAAAAGTCTAACCTGTATAGAAGATATAAGAAAGCTCAGGAGATGTTTTTGGTTTTTTGGACACATATTTAACCCCTTATTTTTGTTGGCACAAAACTACCTCCATACTTCCATTCGTTTGAATGGGTTACCTTCAGACGAGTCCCGTGACACTTGTGGAGGTCGTAGACCAAACGAAAAACACCATGCTGTTCGTGAGAGTCTCCCCTTTCCATAGAGTGGTCATATTAGTTTGTAGACCATTCAGACGCTGCAGACGTTTTCGAGAGAAGACCGATTTTCGGGATGTCTCATGGTCTGACAAACACCGCTGTAGCTCGGCCACCTTCCATTGCAGATGCGGAAGGCCGGCATAGGCGGATGCAGTGGATTGAGGCCATGCAAAAAAAGCTTCAACTGTCAGATTTTCATGGGGATTTTTTAAATTATGTTAGATTGACACACATATTTTTTATGTGATCACTCTTTTGTTGCTGAGAATTTTCCTGGCCAGCAGGAAATGCAAACTTATAGTGTATTTGAGGTTTAAAAAGGCTTCTAAAGTTTGTAATTTCCACTTTGACATTTCAGACTTGATTTTCCTTAATGAAAAATGTATCAACCCCTACAAAATGTCCATTAATTATAATCCACATAATAATTCAAATTTCCAGCAAACTGGCTCAAATTAAGATCCTATATCTGCAGTGTAGTTAGTACGTTTCACTTTTAGATGTTGCTATTGTTTTCTTATTGCTTTTGTTTGTTTTCTAAATGGTGGTGGTTTAGGGGAAGTCCAACAGTCCATCAGTTTCTGTTTTCAAAAAAAATAGTTTGCAGTGTTTTCTTCTTTATCAGTGTGCTTTCTTAAGGTGACCTTTGTGGTTTCTTCAATGCTTAGGAAAACTGATACTAGAGTGTTAAAAGGGCATTGGGGACTAAGTTGCTGTTTTCTAGGGGTTTGACCCTGAACTATGTTTAAACCATTGTGTAAATCTCAAAGGCTAGTTGACATATTGCCTTGAAAAGTTACATTTCTGACAACATACATCTTTGTGATATTTTTTGCTTGATCTTGGGAAAAAAACATTAAGCTGCAAGGCAAGGCGGTCTTTAAGAAGGAAGCTTTCATGCTGTTGTTGACAATGTTATCATCCTGCCAGTTCAAGAAACTGTGTCACTTAAGCAGCACTAGTAAAGACCAGCAGCTAGCCATATCTCACTGTCCCATTGGACCCCCAACAGCCTCTCACAACTCTCGGAGTATTCCACTGCAGAAACTGCCCTACTACAGGACCAGTCTTAGTAATGTCATGTAGACCCATTTGATATGTCTGAATTGTATCATTAGTAAATTTTGAATTTCTCAATAAAGAATTGAACTGTTCATTAGCAATCCTGTATTGCCTAATGCTTACCTCTTAGAAGCAGTTAAATAACAAATATTTGAGAATATTACCATTTGATATGGATTGATTTGCCGATCAGAAATTAGATGTCTAGCCAAGAAAACCGTTGCTACGGTGTCCATATTAGGACAGCCTCAGTCTCACTGATTGCTGAGACTAAGGCTGTCCTAATATGGGCACCATATGTGTTTGTCATATAAGATGACTCTATCACTGTGTTTGTCATATAAGATGAATCTATCACTGATTGGCTAATGTCCAGGGAGCCCTCCAGCAGCAGCTTCCTGTGTACTTTGAACATATTGTGAGCCCAGTGTGGGATGGATCCTAATCCCTCTCCTGTCCCACCTATTGGCAGACTTAATTACTGACTCTATAGTAGACTCCAATCTAGGCCACTCCCAACCTGTTTGTTTTAATTTTCTTACAGGAATTCTACTCCTGACGAAACCCTGATGAAGGTAGCACAGCTGTCAAAACGTTAGTATTTATTACATGTATTGCATCGGAGCCGTGAGAGTGTGTGGCTTTTCTTTTCAGAGTATTTTTCAAAGTGTTCTTTTCTTTTGCTTACAAGAATACTGTTCCTCCTTCCATAACCAGGCCCTGAGTTCTCTATCTGGTTTTCTTGGGCGGTATACCGTATATACCGAATACCGGGTTATTTGGAATAGCCACGGCATGGTTTTTCAATACCGTTGAAACTATTTCTTTGACGTTTTTCAATACATTTTAATATTTGTAGCTACTATACTTTTTAAGTAAACACCTACAGTCAACTTGTGCAATATGTTATGAGATAAAGCAGATCGCGTTCTTCATTTCACCTGTCACAGTTGAGCCAGTCACGTGTTTGTTTGTAAATAGCACAATGGGAGAAAGCGGGAGCAGGTGAGTCCAGCTGTGTATTGACAGGGGTCGAGTTTTTATATTGAAAGTCAACAGTGTTTTTTTGCTTCAATAGAGTGATCAGGTGCAACACATTCAGCAGAAAATAGCTTCATTGCAATGCTATTTGGCTGGCAGCCACACAAGTAAATGAGCTTACAATGAAAAAGCAAGGTCATCACGATGCATGGCCATCATATTTCGAATGTTTATCATAAAAGAATGTAGCCAGCTACATTTCTTAATGTTTTGCTTACAGATAATCTAGCATTTTACCGGAGAAAAGTAGGCTACACCGAAAAGTACTGGAGAAAAGTAGCTACAGTACACATTTGTCAGAGTGTGTCTGCTGATATAATGCCCATTAGTGAATTGTCATCCGAGTGGAGAAGTGCAACTGAAGCACAAAATTAGTCTGATGCCGAGCAGAAATTACAATAAGAAGCATTTTAGATCTGCGTTTACAAAACACAGCAAGATATTTCTTATGCCTTTTATAAAAATATCTGTGTGAAAAAAGTAGATATCTGCACGACCCCTAAGTTTAACTTGCTAGTTATCTAAGACGGGGCATTATGTACTGTAGTGTTAGCTTTCTGCCCTGTTTGAGAAATCTGTACAGCTGCCACTGCTATCTTGATTTCCTTGTGTTTTTTCTCCTCTCAGTTCTCAGCCTGTCTGCTCCTCCCCCTCCTTCTCCTGTCAGAGCAGGCAGGCCCTTTGCCCTAGCGACTCCAGACTCCACACAGACACACCCTGGGTACACATGCTGCTCCAGAGCCAGTACTGTTTTCCTTCAGACAAGCATGCATCAAAACTTTGTTCATTTGTACAATGTCTCTCATTCACATTCGCTTGTAAATGTCCAAACTCACCAAAAATAACATTCGGTAGCACCTACCTATACACTGAGAATCCAAAACATTAAGGACACCTTCCTAATATTGAGTTGCACTCCCCCCTTTTGCCCTGAGAACAGTCTCAATTCTTCAGGGCATGGACTCTTCAAGGTGTCGAAAGCGTTCCACAGGGATGCTGGCCCATGTGGACTCCAATGCTTCCCACAAGTTGGCTGGATGTCGTTTGGGTGGTGGACCATTCTTGATACCCCCCTTTTGCCCTGAGAACAGTCTCAATTCGTCAGGGCATGGACTCTTCAAGGTGTCGAAAGCGTTCCACAGGGATGCTGGCCCATGTCGACTCCAATGCTTCCCACAAGTTGGCTGGATGTAGTTTGGGTGGTGGACCATTCTTGATACACACAGGAAACTGTTGACCGTGAAAAACCCAGCAGTGTTGCAGTTCTGGACACAAACCAGTGCGCCTGGTAAGTATTTTACACATGTTCCATCCCCTTGAATAAATCACTTTTCTCCCAGGTAACCCGGTATTTCCCGCCAAAACCAGAAGCGTCATTCAAAAGCATTATAAAGCACATGAATAGGCCTATGTCTGGATTTGAATAGAGCTTTGATCGAAAATTCAACCCTGGTGTTACCTGAGCCTGATGAGCCAAAAATTTAAAATTATTTTTATGAGCCCTATATTAAAGACATTTAATGAGCCCAAGCCCAAAAAAGCCCAAATGATTGTGCCTTTATCCAATAGGATAGGCTTTATGATATAGGCCACTGCACATGACAGAAAAACATAAAAGCCCATAGATGTTGCTCTCTTGGGTAAATAAATGAATCTAGCTCCAGTAGGCTAATCTTTTTGAGTGTGAACTGTATTACTGTAATGTATTGTATTATACTGTATTATATGGACTGGAATTACGCACATTGTTCAAACCATGATAAAGCAGGAAGAGAACATGCGATTCTGGTGCAGCACATGCAGCCTACAAAGTTACAAGTATAGGCTAGCGATTTTGATTTTAATTTTGAAATATAATAGGGCCTATTTGCATACTTGTATACGCATATATACCTTTCATAATATTTCCCCTAATGTTATTAGCCTACCTCCTCTTTCTCTCTCTAGCGTTGCTTCATTCCTTCCTCACTTTCAACAGCTAAATTAAATAAGTTTAGTTGTCCTTATCTTCATCATTCTAATGACAGGCTTGAATAATATAGGACTTGAATTAGATGCAGAAGGCTTTCACTTCTCTTCACGAAGATTGAATGCTTATGGGTCTGAATAAATAACTGGTTTAGCCTACCACCATCGCGCGTTCGCTCTTCTTTCAAACTACCCCTGAGTTCTATTGGCTGCTGTATTTAACATTCAGAAAAAAAGAGTTAGCGTCCCTCATAGAATAGTCTACTGGTATAAGAAATGTTCTAATCCAAGAGCTAAGGAGCGTTTTTTAAGGAGAGGCCAGCGGAGCACAGGTACGGGTATATTGCGCAAGAGACAGGGGCTATAAGTTAGAAGCTTATTATGCATAAGCCATCATTAACTAGCTAAATATAAGGCTAATACAGCATTGCATGTATTACCTGAATGAGGTAGTCTAGGATATCTATATTTAGGGCTATATATCAATCTAGAACAGGTTTATCTATTTTTGATGCAATTTCAATGGAGTTGATTGAGAGAGAGAAAGACTGCGAGAGAGTGCTAGATATTCAAGTTATAGATTGTTTTAAAACTATGCAGCTGTAATAAAAACATTTTAAAAATCTTTCCAATAAAAAAATAAGGTGACCACCGAAAGCCAGATGGAGTTCGGTAAATTAGAAGCGCATTCGGTCTTTATATTACTGTAGCATAGGCTATGTGGCAGCAAATGCAGGCCTACCTGTCACAAGAAAAAGGTTACCATGATGAGATGATAGGTCTACATGCATTGTGAACTGAGTTCCATACTGCGATGGGCTGTCTGTCCCCACCCTGAGCATTGATGATTCATCATGCCGAGGCCGTAGAGAAGCCAGATTTAGACATGGCATATTATTTAACAGTTCCATTTCACGCCATGCTGTTCATACAAATAATTTATTAGAATTTACCGGTTTCTTGCAGTTATTTATCCTGGGAAAAGGGAGTGATTTTGGGCAGTAAATCCCTGTACATCTCGATAACCGGGTTACCTCCATTCAACCCTAGTGCCTGGTACCTACTACCTGGTACCTACTACCATACCCTGTTCAAAGGCACTTAATTATTGTATATTGCCCATTCACCCTCTGAATGGTACACATACACAATCCATGTCGCAATTGTCTCAAGGCTTAAAAATACTTATTTAACCTGTCCCCTCCACTTCATCTACACTGATTGAAGTGGATTTAACAAGTGACATCAATAAGGGATCATAGCCTTCACCTGGTCAGTCTATGTCATGGAAAGAGCAGGTGTCCTTAATGTTTTGTTCCCTCAGTGTATGTATAACTTTATGAGCTGGATTGCCTGTCTTTGAAATTAGTTTATTTTCGTTTGCACTCGTTAGCACATTTAGCTAGCAGCCACCATGGAAATTTGCTATTACTTGTTCTAATTTTGTTAGCATTCTGGTAATAGACTCCCAATGGGCTTTTTTGTGTTGCTGTTTTTGGTACCCCCTTGTGTACTAAACTGGTAATACCATAAATCCCGGGATGAGAGAAGGATGGTAGGACGTTATGAAAATCTGGATACCGCCCAACCCTGCTATTTGGTTTAAATCTGACTTTAGACCAAGGCTCTCCAACCCTGTTCCTGTAGAGCTACCGTCCTGTAGGTTTTTGCTCCAACCCTAATCTAGCGCACCTGATTCTAATAATTAGTTGATAAGGTTCATAAGCTGAATCAGGTTAGTTCCAGGATGGAGTAAATCAGATGAAAGTGACAGCAGCTCCTCCAACCACCATTGAAACCATGGGAAACTCCACTGCCTGTGTGATGTAACCATTTATGTATTGGCATACATACACACATACAGTACCAGTCAAAGTTTGGACACACCTACTCATTCAAGGGTTTTTCTTTATTTGTACTATTTTCTACATTATAGAATAATAGTGAAGACATCAAAACGATGAAATAACACATATGGAATCATGTAGTAACCAAAAAAGTGTTAAACAAATGTTATATTTGAGATTCTTCAAAGAAGCCACCCTTTGTCTTGAAGACAGCTTTGCACACTCTTGGCATTCCCTCAACCAGCTTCATGAGGAATGCATTTCCAACAGTCTGGAAGGAGTTCTCACATATGCTGAGCACTTGTTGGCTGCTTTTACTTCACTCTGCGGTCCAACTCATCCCAAACAATCTCAATTGGGTTGAGGTCGGGTGATTGTGGAGGCCAGGTCATCTGATGCAGCACTCCATCACTCTCCTTGGTCAAATAGCCCTTACACAGCCTGGAGGTGTGTTTTGGGTCATTGTCCTGTTGAAAAATAAATGATAGTCCCACTAAGTGGGCGGCAGGTAGCTTGGTGGTTAAGAGCGTTGTGCCAGTAACCGAAAGGTCGCTGGTTATAATCCCTGAGCCGACTAGGTGAAAAAAATCTGTCTGTGCCCTTGAGCAAGGCACTTAACCCTAATTGCTCCTGTAAGTCGCTCTGGATAAGAGCAAAAAAAAAAAAGTGTAAACCAGATGGGATGGCGTATCGCTGCAGAATGCTGTGGTAGCCATGCTGGTTAAGTGTGCCTTGAATTCTAAATAAACAACCGACAGCGTCACCAGCAAAGCACCCCCCCCCCCCACCATCACTCCTCCTCCATGCTTCACGGTGGGAACCACAAATGCGGAGATCATCCGTTCACCTACTCTGCGTCTCACAAAGACACGGCGGTTGCAACCAAAAATCTCAAATTTGGACTCAATGGACCAAAGGACAGATTTCCACGGTCTAATGTCCATTGCTCGTGTTACTTGGCCGAGGCAAGTCTCTACTTCTTATTGGTGTCCTTTAGTAGTGGTTTCTTTGCAGCAATTTGACCATGAAGGCCTGATTCACACAGTCTCCTCTGAACAGTTGATGTTGAGATGTGTCTGTTACTCATCGCGCTTGATGGTTTTTGCGACACCACTTGAAGAAACTATAAAAGTTCTTGAAATGTTCCGTATTGACTGACCTTCATGTCTTAAAGTAATGATGGACTGTCGTTTCTCTTTGCTTATTTGAGCTGTTCTTGCCATAAAATGGTATTTTACCAAATCGTGCTATCTTCTGTAAACCACCCCTACCATGTCACAACACAACTGATTGGCTCAAACGCATTAAGAAGGAAAGAAATTCCACAAATGAACTTTTAACAAGGCACACCTGTTAATTGAAATGCATTCCAGGTGACTACCTCATGAAGCTGGTTGAGAGAATGCCAAGAGTGTGCAAAGTTGTCATCGAGGCAAAGGGTGGCTACTTTGAAGAATCTCAAATATAAAATATATTTTGATTTGTTTAATCACTACATGATTCCATATGTGTTATTTCATAGTTTTGATGTCTTCACTATTATTCTACAATGTAGAAAATAGTAAAAATAAAGAAAAACCCTGGAATGAGTAGGTGTGTCCAAACTTTTGACTGGTACTGTATGTAGGATCTTAATTTGAGCCAGTTTGCTACAGCAGGAAAATAATCCTGCAGCAACAGGAAATGTAATTTATTATGTGGATTATAATTAGTGGATGTTTCTGTAGGGGTAATAGAAAATCTAGTCTTTCATTTGTATGAATGGAAATTACAAACTTCAGAAGCCTTTTTAAACCTCAAATACACTACAATTTAAAACATTTCCTGCATTGCAGGGAAGTTCTGCAACAGGGTGATCAAATTAAGATCCCACATCTGTACCATCAATGAGAGAGACCATCTGAACACACATGTATGCACCGTGCTGGCTCGGACAAGGCTTACCCCCTTACTATCTCAACATATAGGACCTATTTACATTTGAGTTCCAATGCACTCAATGTCGATGATATGAGACCAATCTTAACAGTAGCACGTTATCGAGTTCAGTGAGCTATATACTTAAATCCTAAACGTATTTTCTTACTCCAACATTTCCTGTTCTATCTGCCACCTGAGAGTCATTTTCTGTTCTGTCTGCCTCCTGAGAGTCATTTTCTGTTCTAGCTGCCTCCTGAGAGTCATGCTGAAGGGACGGACTAAAGAGTGATGGTGTTGTTTTTAAAAGACTAAACTGTGACACACATCACTAGCTACTTCCCCTGTTGTTATTATTGATTATTGTACTGCATCATTGAGGGAGCTAGCGCATAAGCATTTTGCTGCACCTTTTATACCTGCTGTAAACTGTGTATGCCATGTATAGATGTTATTTTATTTGAGTTTTGTTGCTCTGAACTCGTTGACAGTGGACTAATGACCGCCCCGTCCTCCTGACTGTTCTTGCAAACTGCCATATAAATTATCCATAGTCTTCTTCTCCTGACCTGTTAATTGATACCATCAAATGCTAGCGTTGCATCCTCGCAGGATGACTGGATTTATGGGAGACAACAGATTCTTGATTGAGTGCAGAGAAAGCAAGCTCAAGTCTCCTACAGACACACAAGGCAACAGTCCCACGTCTAGTTCTGGTGAATTGTGACTGATGACGGCATTTCTTGTCTTCAATGTGTTTAGTTTCAGCTACTGAATACAAAGTGAAAGAACCAACTATATGGCTTTGTCCCAAATGGCACCCTATTCCCTATATTGTGCACTACTAGTTCACAAAAGTAGTGCACTATGAAAGGAATAGGGTGCCATTTGGAATGTAGACAAAGTGTTCAGAGGTCTTTCTCTCTGGTTTAGTTTCAGCTCCTGAATACATAGTGAAAGAACCAACTATATGCTCAAATTTCTGTCTTGTTCTGCTGAACATCAACCATGGAAGCAAGTTCTCCAATATAAGTTAATTAAAAAATGACCACTACAGTATAAATGTGTTTCTGCACACAGTACCATCAGTAAAGGTGTTATATCTGCACACTGTTTGTTTAATCAGAGCAGCTAGCTCCTGTATGCTCACCTGTTATTCAGAACCCACTCCTCATGGTATTGGGACTGCCACACAGGAGTCTAGCTTCACTAAAGTACAGTCCTGTCCTCCTGAGCACTGGCTCACAGCCTGTACACAAACACAAAGCTGAGCAGAGGAACAGTGTGCAGCATGGGTAGACCAACAAACAATGAAATAAATATATCACATCCAGTGGTTCACAGAGTTCAGTATCGCACGATGCGTCCCAAATGGCACCCTATTCCCTATCTAGTGCACAATTTTTTTTAATAAAGTGCCATTTAGGACGTCTCTTCATACAAGCTGGTAAACTCACAAAACCTCTCCCTTCAGGACTGAACTCCATCTTCATCTATACGTCCTAGGTTCTCTGTTATTTCAACATAATGTCTCATAGCTGTCATACCCAGTCAACATGAACCCTCTGTCTCTTCTGATCTGACTGTCTGCGTCTAAATATCTATCTGCCCTGCACACACTCTCTCTCTCTCTCTCTCTCTCTCTCTCTCTCTCTCTCTCTCTCTCTCTCTCTCTCTCTATCTCTCTATCTCTCTATCTCTCTATCTCTCTATCTATCTATCTCTCTATCTCGCTCTCTCTCTGGACCAAGGGTAATATTTGCTAATGAGTTCACCACTGCTGCCATGGTAACAGGCCCAGTGAGGCAAGTGTCTAGTGGAGCTCCACTCTGAGCCCAAATGGCACCCTATTCCCTTTATAGGGGTTATGGGCACTGGAGGCTATTAGCGCTGGTCAAAAATAGTACACTTCATAGGGAACAGGGTGCCATTTGGAACGCACATTGATACCACCAGCAGCCAGGCTGTACAGCTACAGTAGCTGGTCACTGAGCCGCTGCCTACCACTACAGTGATGATGCATTATGCAGCGCTACCATCCACCACCACCACCTCATCCCTCCCCAGTCAGTCATCCCATCTGTTTTAATCACCTCCACTGGTCCTCCAGTGCCGGTACGGAGGGAGGGAGTACTAGCCTCGCGAGCCACCCTGATACAGTCAAACTGAAATTTGCAATGTAAAATAATCAGATCCAAAAGCAGGTTGAGGTTATCCTTGATGACAAGTGTCTGAGTGAAGGAGGCCTCGTTGAGATGAATGCTTGACTGTTGATCATTATTTTCGTTAGGTTGTTGGCTGTCACCCAGCTGTAGCACAGCAGGTATAGCAGTGTAGCCTAGCCCAAAGCCTCCATCCCCCATCTGATCACGTGAAGGTTACGGTTGAAGGTCCCTGTCTGGCTGCTACCCTCAGCTGCCATAGTGACCAGATGACATGAGCCACTCTCCCGTCTGTTTCACCCTCTTGACACGTGGCAGAGCAGAAGCAGCACATATTGTGGCTCCTGAATGGCTTCACAGGCCCAGCACTAGAGGATGGACACAAATATGAGCCTCACCGGGTGATCGTGATGACTAGTCCCAAATGGCACCCTATTCCCTACAAAGTGCACTACTTTGACCAGAATCCTATGAGCCCTGGTCAAGAGTAGCCATTATTAGGGAATAGGATGTAATTTGGGATGTGGACGCTGTAGTCCTTCACCCATAGAACAATGAATGATCAGAGAAGCAGTGTGTGGATGCTCTGTTTTCAGACTTTTCACGCAGGAAAAAACTGCCATACTTCACAGTAAGAGAAATATGCAATTTTTTTCCTGTGTGAAAAGTCTGAAAACAGAGCATCCACACACTGCTCTACTCTGATGCATCTGACTTCATTATTTAAGCATGTGACATTTTTCGTTCCAATGTGACAAGATTCATTAAGAAAAAAAGTATAATAGACACTCACAGTTGTTTAATTAGAAACTATTCATATTTCATCATAGGACATTGTTTTATTACATATAAAACAATATTTATCTTAAGCCGCTACAAGTTCTACTCTATGGTTCCCTCCCTCTATGTTTAATCTCTCTCTTTCATTAAGAACATATAACAACACTGTGATACAGTACAATCATTATGGCAAGGATCACAAAACACAAGCATGTAGTGTATTAATGAGAATTTGCCCATTAGTAGACCCTGTTGTTTTAGTAGATCAGTTTAATGATATGGAAGAGTTCCCTATAACATGCCGTAACCTCGCTCATATAGCCGATAACATGCCTCAACCCTGAAGCAAAGGACTGTATCTGCCCTAAGACGTGAGATGACAAGGGACCCTAGGAAGTGTAGGGGCTCGATTCAATCCGTATCGTGGAAGTTCAGCGCTATAGCGAGATTGAAATGTAAAGGTAATTTCCGATTGAGCCGACATATGCAGCGATTACCGTGAATGCAGCCTCCACCAACGCGGGAACATTGCCTTTAAATTCAAATCACGCTATAGGGCAGAATTTTCACAATGCAGATTCAATCGAGCCCTAGCTCTCTCCATGGTTTCAGTTAATAGGGATCCGTGACGTCAGCTAAAGGGGAAACAGCAGGATGCTTGGAGGATGATACTGAGCACAACCTCTGAAAAACATACAGAGAAATTAATCAACTTCATATCCAAGAGGCATATCAACCCATGAAAGTCATTTGTGGGATTTTTTCATCAACTGAAATAGGATAACTTGCTCCCATTAGCCAAAGAGAGGAAGAAGGGCTAGAGAAGAAGAAGGGCTAGAGAGGAAGAGCTAGAGAGAAAGAGCTGGAGAGGAAGAGCTAGAGAGGAAGAGCTAGAGAGGAAGAGCTAGAGGAAGAGCTAGAGAGGAAGGGCTAGAGAGGAAGGGCTAGAGAGGAAGGGCTAGAGAGGAAGAGCTAGAGAGGAAGAACCAGAGAGGAAGAGCTAGAGAGGAAGAGCTAGAGAGGAAGAGCTAGAGAGGAAGAGATAGAGAAGAAGAGCTAGAGAGGAAGAGATAGAGAGGAAGAGCTAAAGAGGAAGAGCTAGAGAAGAAGAGCTAGAGAAGAAGAGAGAAAGAGCTAGAGAGCAAGAGCTAGAGAGAAAGGGCTAGAGAGGAAGGGCTAGAGAAGAAGAGCTAGAGAGGAAGGGCTAGAGAGGAAGAGCTAGAGAGAAAGAGCTAGAGAGAAAGAGCTAGAGAGGAAGAGCTAGAGAGGAAGAGCTAGAGAGGAAGAGCTAGAGAGGAAGAGCTAGAGAGGAAGAGCTAGAGAGGAAGAGCTAGAGAGGAAGAGCTAGAGAGGAAGAGCTAGAGAAGAAGAGCTAGAGAGAAAGAGCTAGAGAGAAAGAGCTAGAGAGGAAGAGCTAGAGAGGAAGAGCTAGAGAAGAAGAGCTAGAGAAGAAGAGAGAAAGAGCTAGAGAAGAGCTGGAGAGGAAGAGCTCTAAACACATTGTCCTTAAGCCACAATGAAACACTTCTGTCTATATGTACATCTGGTTTATGATTGGAATACCTAAAGTATACCTAAAGTAACACCTACGATGTTGATCTGGCTGGTGAAGAAATAGTGTTAAATCTAAATGAGAGAGAGAGTGAACTAATGAAAAAGGTAGAATGACATTTCAGTGTGACATGTGTGACTGCTCAGTGCCGTGACATTTAGAGAAAAGCCTGGTAGACAGCCTGGGAGAAGGGCTTTATTGGTGTGGGATTGATACAGAATGAGAATGTGAAGCCTATCCCACCATGACTCTCTCCTCTCGGCTCTGGCTCTCTCGCCGCATGACCTAGCTATCTCTCATTTCTATCAAGGCCCAGTATGATAGGACAGGATTGTGTTTCACGGTGTGGAAAAGGCTATATTGTCATGAAGGAGTGTGATGGAAGGGAGGCAATAGGCTGAACTGAAAGGATTCTGGTTAAAAGTAGTGCACTATATAGGGAATAGGGTGCCATTTTGAACGTGTCCTGGCCTGCTCCAATAAACTAGCCTTCATCTCTCTGATCTCAGATGGAAGGTAATAACCATGTAATGACACTAGAACAAAGTCAATGTGAAATATGTAACATATGTTTAATGTATCATTTGTTTGGATTTTCAACACTGTCATATCGTGGTCATGAAAATACATGACTGAAACAGGTTGATAAACTGGCTACATTGCACTTTCTCAAGGTTGAGTGAGAATGATAACTATTGCATACATTGTTGTAATATGATAAAAGCAGGTGATTCAAACTTATCACAGGGCACAGACTTATCATGGTTTAAGTTATATGTGATAAACTTCCAAACATTTTATACATTTGGTGAAAAACAATCTAGTCCTCTAGCTTGGCACTTTTCACAACATTGGCTCTGAGGAAATAAAGGAGAGAAAAGTGTGTTTTGATGTTTTACTTTGAGCGATGACTTGTTGGTTTATCTCTTTCTTTCTTCGTGTCCATTAATTTGATGGATGAGAAATACGCTGCTGTTACAGACCCTGTCTGAACTCAGGGGTAACATCTCTGTGTTATTGTGTCATGAGTCATGTTGTTTGTCTGACAGAGGGAAACGGGGAGCAGTGAAGAAATGGTTCCACGGCTGTTCATGCCTCAATATACCCCCCGACACACACATGCACACACCCTCCACACACACACAAACACCTCTCCCCCACACACACGCGTGCACACACACACACACACACACACACACACACACACACACACACACACACACACACACACACACACACACACACACACACACACACACACACACACACACACACACACACACACACACACACACACACACACACACACACACACACACACACACTCAGCTCTCAACTAAATGAGTCATCTGGTGGGCTTCATGTTTGCCCAGAGAGAGAGCAGTTTGCTGCTGTTGCATTCTGGAGCTGAGAGGATGAGAGGCTGAGGAGGGGCAAAGCCTTTCAATCCTCCTCTCTGTACCATAAACCCATTTCAAGGTCCCCTGGTCTTAAACACCACAGGCTGGCTGTCTGTCAAATAGATATGCTGAGGTATGGTGGACTGGAACGGGGCTCCCAAATGGCACCCTATTGCACTATAAAGGGAATAGGGTGCCATTTGAGACACATCCCATTGTTTACTAGAACAATGGCAAGATGACACACAGGAGATTGGTTGACACACTCACACCCTCTCACTTGTTTTCTATTTCCCTCTCTTAATTTCTCTCTTTCTTCATCTCTCTCTCACTGAACAAGGAAGGGTTGGTGTATGTTTCATATATCACAGAATTGACAGAATATTTGTAACCATTGAAAGTAACAATCACCAAAACCTGAATAGTGGATTATTTTCAAGGTGAATTTTGCTAACAACGTCATGGAAGTGGACGAAAATGTCAAGTAAATGTCACAGGCATGATGTCATGCATACGGCAGCCTACAAGTGAATACTGATAAAAGCGTTTTAGGGCTGTCGTGAATGGATGCATATTTGGTACAACGGAAAGTCATATACTTGAATTGGGACTGGTGAGCTGACATAATTAGAGGCTACACTTATCCAATGTGCACTTAGCTCCACTGTATGAGTGTGTGAGCTTATACCATCACATGATAGTTTGTTTTCCTGGTGATAGAGTACAATAAGCTTAATGGTGAGATGTCCTAACACATCCCTCATCATCCATTCTGTATACAGATGAAGACCTCACTACCTCAGGGTTTTCCTGACTGGGACTGTTTGGACTCCAAACCAGTATTAACCCTAAACCCTACCCCTATGGGCTCCTGGTATGGAGGGCCATGTCATCTCTGTGTTGAACTGTCAGTGAGGTGGTAACTAGTCAAATAACATTCTAATGTTCTAGAAGGCCATCTGCTTCCAGAATGGAGACGGTCCTTTCCACAAGCCTTTACTGCTTGGCCGTCACTGCCAATGCATTCATTAGTAGTGTAGTCAGCAGTATGGCTCCATAGAGGGAATGTACACTTAAATGTCCAGTCAATGACAATAGCATCACCACAAAATGAGTGGCAATTTGTTTTTGTTAAGAGGTGTGGCAGAAAATTGCAATGGCCATCATAAGTATCTGCAAATGTCACTCTCCTCAATGTTTGGTGTTGAGGATGAGTGTGACAGACTGGTAGTGGTGATTCTGCAGTAGGCTGTAATGAGAGTGTTTGTGTCCCAAATGGCACCCTATTCCCTATCTAGTGCACTACCTTTGACCAGGGCCCATAAGGTTCTGGTCAAAAGTAGTGCAACAGATAGAGAATATGGTGCCATTTGGGATGCAGGAAAATCTGTTCTCTTCCTTAGTCTGGTGTGGCTAGCTAGGTAATCATGCTAATGCAACAGCCATGTACATACCTGTCATGTTGAGAAATCTTACATGACATTTTTCATTCCATCACTCCTCCACTCTCATCAGTGGTCTGAGCGCTCCTGTATAATCCCCAGAAATGGGGAGGGGCAAAGGCTTAGTCAAACGTCATTATCACTGTGACCAAGGGGAGATTGGGTGAGAGAGAGAGTGTGAGAGAGAGAACACATTCCAGAGGATAAGCTTGTGAGGGTTATTAATTGGAGGCCAGTGGAAGCTAGTTGATCACCAGTGGCCTAGATAGTGTTAGCGAAACAGACTGTATTAATAAGATATCAGTCTTCTACTTTAACCACCTTGAGATGGGCGCTTCCAGTTGATTAAATACTCTTCAAATTCAATCAGGGGTATTGATATTCTATATCATTGTGGATAATTGATGTAAGGATTGAAATTAAATTCCCTTAGCTTATAATGTTTTTACCAGAAGAATAGGACTATGGGAAAGAGAGCAGCAAGAGGGAAAGAATTAACAGACAGGTGGACGGACGGACGGACAGACAGACCGAGAAAAGACCTACAGTAGCCATAAGGGGAGAGACAGAGAGGCATGAGTTAGGTGAGCAGGTTGAGTGAGAGGGCCTGAGTTACAGATGCTCCCTGAGGGCAAAGCTGGAGGTGTGTGTTAACGTTGGCAGATGATAGCGCTGAGTGAACAGACGGAAGGTGTGTGTGTGTGTGTGCATGTCTGTGTGTCTGTTTGTGTGTGTCTGTGTGTGTGTGTGTGTGTACGTACGTGTGTGTGTCTGTGTCTGTGCGTGTGAGTGCATGTCTGTGTGTCTGTTTGTGTGTGTCTGTGCGTGTGAGTGCATGTCTGTGTGTCTGTTTGTGTGTGTCTGTGTGTGTGTGTGTGTGTGTGTACGTACGTGTGTGTGTGTCTGTGCGTGTGAGTGCATGTGTGTGTGTCTGTTTTTTTATTTATTATTATTATTATTATATTTTTTTAGGGGGTAGATCAGCTTAATATTGCAGATAGATTGTAACTTCCATCAATGTAATTGTCTGCATCACTTCCAATCCCCCATGTTTTTATATATACATATATATATATATATATATATATATATATATATACATACACACATACATACATATACATATATATACAGTGGGGAGAACAAGTATTTGATACGCTGCCGATTTTGCAGGTTTTCCTACTTACAAAGCATGTAGAGGTCTGTAATTTTTATTATAGGTACACTTCAACTGTGAGAGACGGAATCTAAAACAAAAATCCAGAAAGTCACATTGTATGATTTTTAAGTAATTAATTTGCATTTTATTGCATGACATAAGTATTTGATACATCAGAAAAGCAGAACTTCATATTTGGTACAGAAACCATTGTTTGCAATTACAGAGATCATACGTTTCCTGTAGGTCTTGACCAGGTTTGCACACACTGCATCAGGGATTTTGGCCCACTCCTCCATACAGAGGAAGGGCTAGAGAGGAAGGGCTAGAGAGGAAGAGCTAGAGAGGAAGAACCAGAGAGGAAGAGCTAGAGAGGAAGAGCTAGAGAGGAAGAGCTAGAGAGGAAGAGATAGAGAAGAAGAGCTAGAGAGGAAGAGATAGAGAGGAAGAGCTAAAGAGGAAGAGCTAGAGAAGAAGAGCTAGAGAAGAAGAGAGAAAGAGCTAGAGAGCAAGAGCTAGAGAGAAAGGGCTAGAGAGGAAGGGCTAGAGAAGAAGAGCTAGAGAGGAAGGGCTAGAGAGGAAGAGCTAGAGAGAAAGAGCTAGAGAGAAAGAGCTAGAGAGGAAGAGCTAGAGAGGAAGAGCTAGAGAGGAAGAGCTAGAGAGGAAGAGCTAGAGAGGAAGAGCTAGAGAGGAAGAGCTAGAGAGGAAGAGCTAGAGAGGAAGAGCTAGAGAAGAAGAGCTAGAGAGAAAGAGCTAGAGAGAAAGAGCTAGAGAGGAAGAGCTAGAGAGGAAGAGCTAGAGAAGAAGAGCTAGAGAAGAAGAGAGAAAGAGCTAGAGAAGAGCTGGAGAGGAAGAGCTCTAAACACATTGTCCTTAAGCCACAATGAAACACTTCTGTCTATATGTACATCTGGTTTATGATTGGAATACCTAAAGTATACCTAAAGTAACACCTACGATGTTGATCTGGCTGGTGAAGAAATAGTGTTAAATCTAAATGAGAGAGAGAGTGAACTAATGAAAAAGGTAGAATGACATTTCAGTGTGACATGTGTGACTGCTCAGTGCCGTGACATTTAGAGAAAAGCCTGGTAGACAGCCTGGGAGAAGGGCTTTATTGGTGTGGGATTGATACAGAATGAGAATGTGAAGCCTATCCCACCATGACTCTCTCCTCTCGGCTCTGGCTCTCTCGCCGCATGACCTAGCTATCTCTCATTTCTATCAAGGCCCAGTATGATAGGACAGGATTGTGTTTCACGGTGTGGAAAAGGCTATATTGTCATGAAGGAGTGTGATGGAAGGGAGGCAATAGGCTGAACTGAAAGGATTCTGGTTAAAAGTAGTGCACTATATAGGGAATAGGGTGCCATTTTGAACGTGTCCTGGCCTGCTCCAATAAACTAGCCTTCATCTCTCTGATCTCAGATGGAAGGTAATAACCATGTAATGACACTAGAACAAAGTCAATGTGAAATATGTAACATATGTTTAATGTATCATTTGTTTGGATTTTCAACACTGTCATATCGTGGTCATGAAAATACATGACTGAAACAGGTTGATAAACTGGCTACATTGCACTTTCTCAAGGTTGAGTGAGAATGATAACTATTGCATACATTGTTGTAATATGATAAAAGCAGGTGATTCAAACTTATCACAGGGCACAGACTTATCATGGTTTAAGTTATATGTGATAAACTTCCAAACATTTTATACATTTGGTGAAAAACAATCTAGTCCTCTAGCTTGGCACTTTTCACAACATTGGCTCTGAGGAAATAAAGGAGAGAAAAGTGTGTTTTGATGTTTTACTTTGAGCGATGACTTGTTGGTTTATCTCTTTCTTTCTTCGTGTCCATTAATTTGATGGATGAGAAATACGCTGCTGTTACAGACCCTGTCTGAACTCAGGGGTAACATCTCTGTGTTATTGTGTCATGAGTCATGTTGTTTGTCTGACAGAGGGAAACGGGGAGCAGTGAAGAAATGGTTCCACGGCTGTTCATGCCTCAATATACCCCCCGACACACACATGCACACACCCTCCACACACACACAAACACCTCTCCCCCACACACACGCGTGCACACACACACACACACACACACACACACACACACACACACACACACACACACACACACACACACACACACACACACACACACACACACACACACACACACACACACACACACACACACACACACACACACACACACACACACACACACACTCAGCTCTCAACTAAATGAGTCATCTGGTGGGCTTCATGTTTGCCCAGAGAGAGAGCAGTTTGCTGCTGTTGCATTCTGGAGCTGAGAGGATGAGAGGCTGAGGAGGGGCAAAGCCTTTCAATCCTCCTCTCTGTACCATAAACCCATTTCAAGGTCCCCTGGTCTTAAACACCACAGGCTGGCTGTCTGTCAAATAGATATGCTGAGGTATGGTGGACTGGAACGGGGCTCCCAAATGGCACCCTATTGCACTATAAAGGGAATAGGGTGCCATTTGAGACACATCCCATTGTTTACTAGAACAATGGCAAGATGACACACAGGAGATTGGTTGACACACTCACACCCTCTCACTTGTTTTCTATTTCCCTCTCTTAATTTCTCTCTTTCTTCATCTCTCTCTCACTGAACAAGGAAGGGTTGGTGTATGTTTCATATATCACAGAATTGACAGAATATTTGTAACCATTGAAAGTAACAATCACCAAAACCTGAATAGTGGATTATTTTCAAGGTGAATTTTGCTAACAACGTCATGGAAGTGGACGAAAATGTCAAGTAAATGTCACAGGCATGATGTCATGCACACGGCAGCCTACAAGTGAATACTGATAAAAGCGTTTTAGGGCTGTCGTGAATGGATGCATATTTGGTACAACGGAAAGTCATATACTTGAATTGGGACTGGTGAGCTGACATAATTAGAGGCTACACTTATCCAATGTGCACTTAGCTCCACTGTATGAGTGTGTGAGCTTATACCATCACATGATAGTTTGTTTTCCTGGTGATAGAGTACAATAAGCTTAATGGTGAGATGTCCTAACACATCCCTCATCATCCATTCTGTATACAGATGAAGACCTCACTACCTCAGGGTTTTCCTGACTGGGACTGTTTGGACTCCAAACCAGTATTAACCCTAAACCCTACCCCTATGGGCTCCTGGTATGGAGGGCCATGTCATCTCTGTGTTGAACTGTCAGTGAGGTGGTAACTAGTCAAATAACATTCTAATGTTCTAGAAGGCCATCTGCTTCCAGAATGGAGACGGTCCTTTCCACAAGCCTTTACTGCTTGGCCGTCACTGCCAATGCATTCATTAGTAGTGTAGTCAGCAGTATGGCTCCATAGAGGGAATGTACACTTAAATGTCCAGTCAATGACAATAGCATCACCACAAAATGAGTGGCAATTTGTTTTTGTTAAGAGGTGTGGCAGAAAATTGCAATGGCCATCATAAGTATCTGCAAATGTCACTCTCCTCAATGTTTGGTGTTGAGGATGAGTGTGACAGACTGGTAGTGGTGATTCTGCAGTAGGCTGTAATGAGAGTGTTTGTGTCCCAAATGGCACCCTATTCCCTATCTAGTGCACTACCTTTGACCAGGGCCCATAAGGTTCTGGTCAAAAGTAGTGCAACAGATAGAGAATATGGTGCCATTTGGGATGCAGGAAAATCTGTTCTCTTCCTTAGTCTGGTGTGGCTAGCTAGGTAATCATGCTAATGCAACAGCCATGTACATACCTGTCATGTTGAGAAATCTTACATGACATTTTTCATTCCATCACTCCTCCACTCTCATCAGTGGTCTGAGCGCTCCTGTATAATCCCCAGAAATGGGGAGGGGCAAAGGCTTAGTCAAACGTCATTATCACTGTGACCAAGGGGAGATTGGGTGAGAGAGAGAGTGTGAGAGAGAGAACACATTCCAGAGGATAAGCTTGTGAGGGTTATTAATTGGAGGCCAGTGGAAGCTAGTTGATCACCAGTGGCCTAGATAGTGTTAGCGAAACAGACTGTATTAATAAGATATCAGTCTTCTACTTTAACCACCTTGAGATGGGCGCTTCCAGTTGATTAAATACTCTTCAAATTCAATCAGGGGTATTGATATTCTATATCATTGTGGATAATTGATGTAAGGATTGAAATTAAATTCCCTTAGCTTATAATGTTTTTACCAGAAGAATAGGACTATGGGAAAGAGAGCAGCAAGAGGGAAAGAATTAACAGACAGGTGGACGGACGGACGGACAGACAGACCGAGAAAAGACCTACAGTAGCCATAAGGGGAGAGACAGAGAGGCATGAGTTAGGTGAGCAGGTTGAGTGAGAGGGCCTGAGTTACAGATGCTCCCTGAGGGCAAAGCTGGAGGTGTGTGTTAACGTTGGCAGATGATAGCGCTGAGTGAACAGACGGAAGGTGTGTGTGTGTGTGTGCATGTCTGTGTGTCTGTTTGTGTGTGTCTGTGTGTGTGTGTGTGTGTACGTACGTGTGTGTGTCTGTGTCTGTGCGTGTGAGTGCATGTCTGTGTGTCTGTTTGTGTGTGTCTGTGCGTGTGAGTGCATGTCTGTGTGTCTGTTTGTGTGTGTCTGTGTGTGTGTGTGTGTGTGTGTACGTACGTGTGTGTGTGTCTGTGCGTGTGAGTGCATGTGTGTGTGTCTGTTTTTTTATTTATTATTATTATTATTATATTTTTTTAGGGGGTAGATCAGCTTAATATTGCAGATAGATTGTAACTTCCATCAATGTAATTGTCTGCATCACTTCCAATCCCCCATGTTTTTATATATACATATATATATATATATATATATATATATATATATACATACACACATACATACATATACATATATATACAGTGGGGAGAACAAGTATTTGATACGCTGCCGATTTTGCAGGTTTTCCTACTTACAAAGCATGTAGAGGTCTGTAATTTTTATTATAGGTACACTTCAACTGTGAGAGACGGAATCTAAAACAAAAATCCAGAAAGTCACATTGTATGATTTTTAAGTAATTAATTTGCATTTTATTGCATGACATAAGTATTTGATACATCAGAAAAGCAGAACTTCATATTTGGTACAGAAACCATTGTTTGCAATTACAGAGATCATACGTTTCCTGTAGGTCTTGACCAGGTTTGCACACACTGCATCAGGGATTTTGGCCCACTCCTCCATACAGACCTTATCCTTCAGGTTTCGGGGCTGTCGCTGGGCAATATGGACTTTCAGCTCCCTCCAAAGATTTTCTATTGGGTTCAGATCTGGAGACTGGCTAGGCCACTCCAGGACCTTGAGATGCTTCTTACGGAGCCACTCCTTAGTTGCCCTGGCTGTGTGTTTTGGGTCGTTGTCATGCTGGAAGACCCAGCCACGACCCATCTTCAATGCTCTTACTGAGGGATGGAGGTTGTTGGCCAAGATCTCGCAATACATGGCCCCATCCATCCTCCCCTCAATACGATGCAGTCGTCCTGTCCCCTTTGCAGAAAAGCATCCCCAAAGAATGATGTTTCCACCTCCATGCTTCACGGTTGGGATGGTGTTCTTGGGGTTGTACTCATCCTTCTTCTTCCTCCAAACACGGCGAGTGGAGTTTAGACCAAAAAGCTATATTTTTGTCTCATCAGACCACATGACCTTCTCCCATTCCTCCTCTGGATCATCCAGATGGTCATTGGCAAACTTCAGACGGGCCTGGACATGCGCTGGCTTGAGCAGGGGGACCTTGCGTGCGCTGCAGGATTTTAATCCATGACGGCGTAGTGTGTTACTAATGGTTTTCTTTGAGACTGTGGTCCCAGCTCTCTTCAGGTCATTGACCAGGTCCTGCCATGTAGTTCTGGGCTGATCTCTCACCTTCCTCATGATCATTGATGCCCCACGAGGTGAGATCTTGCATGGAGCCCCAGACCGAGGGTGACTGACGTCATCTTGAACTTCTTTCATTTTCTAATAATTGCGCCAACAGTTGTTGCCTTCTCACCAAGCTGCTTGCCTATTGTCCTGTAGCCCATCCCAGCCTTGTGCAGGTCTACAATTTTTTATCCCTGATGTCCTTACACAGCTCTCTGGTCTTGGCCATTGTGGAGAGGTTGGAGTCTGTTTGATTGAGTGTGTGGACAGGTGTCTTTTATACAGGTAACGAGTTCAAACAGGTGCAGTTAATACAGGTAATGAGTGGAGAACAGGAGGGCTTCTTAAAGAAAAACTAACAGGTCTGTGAGAGCCGGAATTCTTACTGGTTGGTAGGTGATGAAATACTTATGTCATGCAATAAAATGCAAATTAATTACTTAAAAATCATACAATATGATAAAAATTACAGACCTCTACATGCTTTGTAAGTAGGAAAACCTGCAAAATCGGCAGTGTATCAAATACTTGTTCTCCCCACTGTATATATACACATACACATACACACATACATACACGTATACATATACATATACACACATACACACACACATACATACATACATACACATACATATCCTTATTAATATATATATTCCCCTTTATTACTTTCCAACCCCACCACCCTTTCCCCACTTGGAGTAAACTAGTGAACAACAACGCCTAGGCCTCTACTTCCAGCCCATACCCACTATCTACATTTTATGGACACAGTCAATTTTACAATAATTACATTTTGTTTGTTCTTTCTCCTGAACTTCTTCTACTCTCAACCTCTCCGATCATTTTCATGATGTCCATCCGGTTTGCTTCTATATGCCATATCTTTCTAACTGTGCTCCTTCACAAAAGCTCCCAACCTACAACCCATACACTTATTATGGACACAGCGTGCCTACATTATTAGTTATCTTGTTATTGTTTGTTGTTTGTTGTTATTAGTCCCATCCTTCAATTCCATTCAACACCTCCCATCTATCTTTTAACACCATCCAAATAGGATTTCTATTTGCCATATATATTTCAACTGTACTGTGATGTCTTACAACAGTTCTGAACCTTTCTATTCTCATTGTTTCTACAGATTGTGAATTGAAAATAAATAATAAAGTATTATTATGTTATTGATCGATTGACTATGACTTTTCAGATCACCCAGTAGTGCTATCTGCAGGGTTAGCGGCAGGTAAATATTGCAATCCTTTAGCCATTCCTGGACTGTGTCCAAAAACAAGCTACAAATGGACAGTACCAAAACAAATGATCTAATGATTCTGTCTCTTCGCAGCAAAATCTGCAGAGCTGGGATGTCTGTGTGTCTGTTTGTGTGTATGCGTGTGTGTGTGTATGTGTACATGTGCATGTGAGTGCGTGTGTGTGTGTGACAGACAAAGATGACCCAGAGTGGCACCACAAGACTGCACAGTGTTCTCTGGAGCTGGTTGTCAGGCAGGAAGACAGAGATAATTATTCTTATTGGTGTCCTTTAGTAGTGGTTTCTTGATGTTAAGATGTGTCTGTTACTTGAACTCTGTGAAGCATTTATTTGGGCTGCAATTTCTGAGGCTGGTAACTCTAATTAACTTACCTCTGCAGCAGAGGTAACTCTGGGTCTTCCTTTCCTGTGGCGGTCCTCATGAGAGCCAGTTTCATCATAGCGCTTGATGGTTTTTGCAACTGCACTTGAAGAAACTTTCAAAGTTCTTGAAATGTTCCATATTGACTGACCTTCATGTCTTAAAGTAATGATGGACTGTCGTTTCTCTATGCTTATTTGAGCTGTTCTTGCCATAATATGGACTTGGTCTTTTACCAAATAGGGCTATCTTCTGTATACCACCCCTACCTTGTCACAACACAACTGATTGGCTCAAACGCATTAAGAAGGAAAGAAATTCCACAAATTAACTTTTAACAAGGCACAGCTGTTAATTCAAATGCTACTTTGAAGAATCTCAAATCTCAAATATATTTTGATTTGTTTAACACTTTTTGGGTTACTACATGATTCCATGTGTGCTATTTCATAGTTTTTATGTCTTCACTATTATTCTACAATGTAGAAAATAGTAAAAATAAAGAAAATTGAATGAGTAGGTGTGTCCAAACTTTTGACTGGTACTGTAAGTATTCAGACCCTTTCCTATGAAACTCGAAATTGAGCTCAGTTGCATCCTGCTTCCATTGATCACCCTTGAGATGTTTCTACAACTTGATTGTAGTCCGCCTGTGGTAAATTAAATTGATTGGACAGGATTTGGAAAGGCACACACCTGTCTATATAAGGTCCCACAATGGACAGTGCATGTCAGAGCAAAAACCAAGCCATGAGGTTGAAGGAATTGTCTGTAGAGCTCCGAGACACAGATCTGGGGAAGGGTACCAAAAAAGTTCTGCAGCATTGAAGGTCCCCAAGAACACAGTGGCCTCCATCATTCTTCAATGGAAGAAGTTTGGAACCACCAAGACTCTTCCGAGAGCTGGCCGCCCGGCCAAACTGAGCAATCGGGGGAGAAGGGCCTTGGTCAGGGAGGTGACCAAGAACCCGATGGTCACTCTGACAGAGCTCCAGAGTTCCTCTGTGGAGATGGGAGAACCTTCCAGAATGACAACCACCTCTGCAGCACTCCACCAATCAGGCCTTTATGGTAGAGTGGCCAGACGGAAGCCATTTCTCAGTAAAAGGCACATGAAAGCCTGCTTGGAGTTTGACAAAAGGCATCTGAAGACTCACAGACCATGAGAAACAAGATCCTCTGGTCTGATGAAACCAAGATTGAACTCTTTGGCCTGAATGCCTGTGATGTGTGATTTGAAGGAGTAAGGCGCAGGAGGGTAAATCACAGTATACAGAGTTTATTCCGTAACACAGCGTAACCAGTCCAGTGCGCAAAACAGGCACCCTGGAACAAACAGGCACAGGGGAAAATACCCCGGCAATACAAAAATACACTGAGCTCAACCGAGCTACTAATCCTCACAATAAACAATCACCCACAAGGACAAGGGGGCAGAGGGAACACTTATACATGTTCTAATGAGGGGATATGAACCAGGTGTGTGTAAAGACAAGACAAAACAAATGGAATGATGAGATATGGAGCGGCAGTGGCTAGAAGGCCGGTGACAACGAACGCCAAAGCCTGCCCGAACAAGGAGAGGAGGCAGCTTCGGAGGAAGTCATGACAATGCCAAACGTCACGACTGGAGGAAACCTGGCACCATCCCTACGGTGAAGCATGGTGGTGGCAGCATCATGCTGTGGGGATGTTTTTCAGTGGCAGGGACTGAGAGACTAGTCAGGATCGAGGGAAAGATAAATGGAGAAAGTACAGAGAGATCCTTGATGAAAACCTGCTCCAGAGCGCTCAGGACCTCAGACTGGGGAGAAGGTTCATGTTCCAACAGGACAACAACCCTAAGCACACAGCCAAGATAACACAGGAGTAGCTTTGGGACAAGTCTCTGAATGTCCTGGAGTGGCCCAGCCAGAGCCTGGACTTGAACCCGATCAAACATATCTGGAGAGACCTGAAAATAGCTGTGCAGCAATGCTCCCCATCCAACCTGACAGTGCTTGAGAGGATCTGCAGAGAAGAATGGGAGAAACTCTCCATATACAGGTGTGCCAAGCTTGTAGCGTCATACCCAAGAATACTCGAGGCTATAATCGCTGCCAAAGGTGCTTCAACAAAGTACTGAGTAAAGGGTCTGAATACTTATGTAAATGTCATATTTTTTGTTTTTTTAAACCTGTTTTTGCTTTGTCATTATGGGGTATTGTGTGTAGATTGATGAGGGAAAAAAACAATTTAATCAATTTTAGAATAAGGCTGTAACGTAACAAAATGTGGAAAAAGTCAAGGGGTCTGAGTATTTTCCGAATGCACTGTATCCCTACTATAGACATATATTCCTACTATAAAGACATATAGCCCTACTATAGACATATAGCCCTGCTATAGACATATAGCTATGCTATACAGACTTATAATGCAGATCACCAGCAGGATAAGTGTTTGACATTGATATAAACAGGAGACACTACTGATGACCTGTGAAAAGGGCATCCGGCAGATACAGACACCGGACTGTTGGTCACAGTGGCTTGAGATGAAAAGTAAAGAGTGTAAACTTTCCCCTTCAAAAAACATAGTGACTTGGTAGACTTAGCAATCTGTAAATAGGGTTTATTACCTTGAAGAGAGCAGTCAAGCTTTAAAACCAAATTGTAATTCTCTAAGGCAACACAAAGGGAATCCAGTATATTATCACAGCATTTGCTTCAGACTCAAGAGGAGTTCCTTCCTCCTCTTATTCATCAGTTCTAAGAATAGAGAAATCGAACATTTCCCAATTGCCCTAGTTTTTGCCAAAATGTAATGGCTTTCCTTTCCAGGTGACCTTTCAGCAGTGGCTAATATTAGCTCTGTGCTCAAACCTCTGCAGGCCTCTTTAGAGAGAGGGGGGGGGGGGGGATACCTCTTCTCTCCCCCTGGATCATCTGTCTGAACCAGACACACAGCAGGGGATAATGGCATAATGCCACCAAAACCAGGGGGATAATTCCAACCATGGGTATCATCCTGTATATCTGCCATTGTGCCCCTCTATACCCAGTAGTTATTGGTCCAATTTGATGTTCATATATAGTATGGATGGATACAAAAATATCATTGTGTAAATCAACATGAAAATATTTAAATGAATTAGTATAGTAGTCGTACTGTAGCACAGAAAGCACACTTTACATTTGGAGTGAAGAGCTTTGCTCTATGAAGAACAAGATGCTTGAAATGCAAGCACTATGGTTATTTATCGTCTTGAGACACCAGAGGACTTTGAATCACCTAGAAGGCCTTTCCTCCATCTTTACTCCCTCCTGTCCAATCAGCAATCAACAGTCAGATTCTCTAGTAATGTGCTTCCCAAATGGGACCCTTTTCCCTATTTGGGCTCTAGTCAAAAGTAGTGCAGTACAGTAATAGGGTGCTATTTTGGACACAGACATAGTATACACGGTCGCCATGGAGCCCCTTCAGCTCATGGGGAGCAGCAGCCGTGTTCCAACGCCAGGCAGAAATCCCCCATCTTCCTTCACACCATGCAGTGTTAATCCTTGGAGCAAACCTCCATATGTCTGGACAAACTTAATTAACACCAATCACTTACTAACAGAGCTGCATTAGTCTAAGCTGATTTTTTTCTCTAATTAGTTCATTTTTATACGTGCGACAACGTTAAGGCAATGTTTAACGGCCTCGAACACTACTAACGAAGATTGTGGTCTTCGTTTCAATTTCTTCTCTGCCTTTTGAATCAGCCATCGGCCCCAGTGATGCAAAGTTACAGCACCAAGGCTATTAATCACTAAGTCATTAGCTATGCATCAATTACTCAAGACGCCTGCCACGTTTTTGATTAGAGCGAACGAATCACGGAAGACTGACTAACTGAATATTTAACAGTCCGCTCCAATACACTCTTCAATCCCTCTCTGACTGATGACCCCTGACAGAAGGCAGAGCACATCTGTCCATGATGCAGGAACTCACAGTGGGCAGCAAACTGCTTATTGATCAGAACAACCCTATATCGATAGACTTCACTCTGTAGCTTCAGATATGGACATTCTGAAACTGATACACATAAACAGCCAGCCGTATCTATTCCAATGGTGGGTTCCCCAGTTCCTTTTGTAAGAAACATAGTCCACTTGCTGTATGGTACCCACTCAGTGGAGTGGCTGTATACCTGTCTGTGCCAGAGACCTATATGCTACTTCTTGTAGATTAAATCATAACTTTAGTTGGACAATAATCAGATCTATAGCCCGTAGCCTGTATGGTGCTAGTATCATTGCCCATCCCCCTGGGATGTGTGTTCACTGTGCTGCTATGGACCCACTCAGTACTCAATAGTGGTATGAAACATAATCTCACGCTACCCTGGGTATTAGTGAATAATTGTTCACTAGCCAGATGATAGGAAGTCATTGCTCATGAGTAGGGCCATAAACAAAAACAGATACATTACATTGACAGTAGGGCTACATCCCTGGCACTGTGATGAGGTGAAGTCGAAGGAGTCAGGTGCAGGAAGGTAAATCACAGAATAACAGGCTTTATTGCGCAAATAAAGAGTTACGCAGGACGGCCAGGAGGACGCGGAGCAGGGCGAGCAGGGCGAGCCGGATGGCGACGGTGGAAATCCGGCAATAGGGAGGGATCGAGGATATCCCTCACTGGAACCCAGCACCGCTCCTCCGGACCGTACCCCTCCCACTCCACGAGGTACTGAAGGCCCCCCACCCGACGCCTCGAATCCAGGATGGAACGGACGGAGTACGCCGGGGCCCCCTCGATGTCCAGAGGGGGCGGAGGAACCTCCAGCCCTCAGACTCCTGGAGCGGACCAGCCACCACCGGCCTGAGGAGAGACACATGGAACGAGGGGTTAATACGGTAATCTGGAGGGAGTAATAACCTAGATGTAACCTTGTTTATCCTCCTCAGGACTTTGAACGGCCCCACAAACCGCGGGCTCAGCTTCCGGCAGGGCAGGCGGAGGGGCAGATTCCGGGTCAAGAGCCAGACCCGATTACTTGGTACCAAGACCGGGGCCTCACTGCGGTGGTGGTCAACGTTGGCCTTCTGGCGACGCACAGCGCGCTGGAGGTGGACGTGAGCAGCGTTCCACGTCTCCTCTGCGCGCCATAACCAGTCATCCACCGCAGGAACTTCAGTCTGGCTCTGATGCCACGGGGCCAGAACCGGATGATAACCTAAAACACATTGAAAGGGCAATAGATTAGTGGAGGAGTGGCGGAGAGAGTTCTGGGCATATTCTGCCCATGGCAAGAACACTGACCACTCCCCTGGCCGGTCCTGGCAGCAAATCGCAGGAACCTACCCACATCCTGATTCACCCATTCCATCTGCCCATTACTCTCGGGGTGAAAACCAGAGGTCAGGCTGACTGAGACCCCCAAACATTCCATGAACGCCTTCCAGACCCTGGATGTAAACTGGGGACCCTGGTCAGACACTATGTCCTCTGGCACCCCGTAGTGCCGGAAGACGTGAGTAAACAGGGCCTCCGCAGTCTGCAGGGCCGTGGGGAGACCGGGCAGATGAAGGAGGCGGCAGGCTTTGGAAAAGCGGTCCACAATGACCAGGATGGTGGTGTTATCCTGAGACAGGGGAAGATCAGTGAGAAAGTAAATACACAGATGGGGCCATTGTGGAACTGTTAAGGGCTGTAACTTACCCGCTGGGAGGTGCCTAGGTGTCTTACTCTGGGCGCACACCAAGCAGAAGGAGACATACACCCTCACGTCCTTAGCCAAGGTACCACCAGTACCTTCTGGTCAGGCAGCACACTGTACGACCAATACCTGGGTGACCAGAGGAGGGGGACGTGTGTGCCCAATAGATCAGACGGTCACGGACAAGAGACGGCACGTACTGCAGCCCAGTTGGACACTGAGGTGGAAATGGCTCTGTGCATAACGCCCACTCTATGTCCGCGTCCATCGCCCATACTACCCGTGCCACAATACAGGAGGCCGGGAGTATGGGGGTGTTGTCTATGGGCCTCTCCTCTGTGTCGTACAGCCGTGACAGTGTGTCTGCATTCACGTTCTTCGTACCCGGGATGTATGATAGTGTAAAATCAAACCGGGTGAAGAATAGGGCCCACCTGGCCTGGCGAGGGTTCAGCCTCCTCGCTGTACTCCAGGTTACGGTGGTCCGTCCAGTCGAGGAAAGGGTGTTTCGTTTCCTCGAGCCAGTGCCTCCACACGGTCAGGGCTCGGACAACAGCCAACAGCTCCCGATCACCAACGTCATAGTTCTGCTCTGCCGGGCTGAGCTTCTTGGAGATGAAGGCAAAGGGGCGGAACTTGGGTGGCGTGCCCGAGCGTTGAGATAGGACAGCGCCTATCCCTACCTCGGACACATCCACCTCCACTACGAATGGTAGTGATGGATCGGGATGGGCCAGTACCGGGACTGAGGTGAACAGAACCCTCAGTTACTGAAGGCCCTGTCAGCCTCAGCAGACCAGCGGAGCCGGGACGGCGCACCATTCAACAGAGATGTGATGGGAACTGCGACCTTGCCAAAGCCCATGTTAAACCTCAGATAGTAGTTGGCAAAGCCAATAATGCGCTGCACCTCCTTAAACGTGGTTAGAGTCGGCCAATTACGCACAACTGAAATGCGATCTCCCTCCATCTCCACACCTGAGGTGGTAATGGGGTATCCGAGGAAAGAGACGGACTGTTGGAAAAACAGACACATTTCTGCCTTGGCATTAAGGTCATGTTCCAACAGTCGGGCCAGCACTTTGCGAACCAGGGACACATGCTCGGCGCACATAGCAGAATACCTCAGGCCACTACACAGCGACCGAGCATGTCCCAAAACACCTCGTTCACAATGGACTGGAAGACTGATGGAGCATTCATTAAACCGTACGGCATCACCAGGTATTCGTAATGCCTGTGGTTGTGGTGAATGCTGTCTTCCACTCATCCCCCTTTCGGACACGCACCAGGTTGTACGCACTCCGGAGATCAAATTTTGTGAAGAAGCGCGCCCCATGCATTGACTCGATCACAGATGGAATGAGGGGTAGAGGATAACTATAACATATTGTCCCCTTGTTCAGTGCTTGTTAATCAATGAAAGGGCGCAGACCTCCGTCTTTCTTCTTCACAAAAAATAAACTTGAGGAGGCGGGCGAAGGGGAGGGGCGTATAAACCCCTGATGCAGGGACTCGGAGACGTATGTCTCCATCGCCTCTGTTTCAGCCTGCGACAGGGGATACACATGACTCCTGGGAGGCACAGCGTCTACCCGGAGGTTTATCGTGAAATCCCCCACCCAATGAGGTGGTAATTTGGTAGCCTGTGTTTTGGAAAATGTGTGCGCCAAATCGAGGTATTCGGGGGGAATGCGCACGGTGGAGGTAGTGTCTGGACTTTCCACCGTGGTTGCACCAACGAAAACACCTAGACACCTACCCTGACACTCTCGCGACCACCCCGTGAGAACCCTCTGCGGCCATGAAAATATGGGGTTGTGTAGTGCTAACCAGGGAAGACCTAACACAACAGGGAAATCAGGAGACTCAATAATGAAAAAGGTGACTTGCTCTCTATGGGTCTCGTGCGTAACCATAGTGACTGGTGCTGTAACTTCCCTAACGAACCCGGACCCTAGTGGTCGACTGTCAAGTGCTCTGATGGGGAGTGGAATGAATAGGGGAACCAATGTAATGCCTAGACTATTTGCAAATGACCTGTCCATAAAGTTCCCAGCTGTGCCTGAATCGACCAGCGCCTTACACTGGGGAACTACTGTGTAATCGGGAAAGTGGATGTGTAGGGTACAGTGCGCAGCAGAGGGCTCTGAACGAGTGTGGGTGTTCGATACCTGGGGTGACGCGAGAGTGCCCTGCCTGCTGCCTCCAGACCCAGAAGAACGCCGACGACAGCGTGCAGAAGAATGTCCTCTTGTGCCACTAGAGTGACACTGGCGCTCTAGTGGCAGGCCCCTTCCAGGACGTTCTCTAGCAGCCAGCAGGTTGTCCAACCGGATGGCCATGTCCATCAGTTGATTGAAGGACAACATGGTGTCCCGGCAGGCTAGCTCCCTTCGGATGTCCTCTCGTAGATAGCACCGGAAGTGGTCGATGAGGGCCTGCTCGTTCCACCTGGACCCAGCCGCTAGAGTCCGAAACTCCAGGGCTCCCTGCCTCAGGTGGATCAGCCGCTCGCCCGCCTCTCTACCTTCGGGCGGGTGATCGAAGGCGGCCCGAAAGAGGCGAACGAACTCCCCGTAGTAGTAGTCCAACGCGGCTCCTCCTTCACTCTAGACCACGTTGGCCCACTCCAGGGCTTTCCCCGAGAGGCAGGAGACGAGGGCGGACACCTTCTCCCGCTTCGATGGAGCCGGGCTGATGTTCGAATAGTATAACTCTAGTTGTAGGAGGAATCCCTGGCAGAGAGCAGCTGTCCCGTCGAAATCCTGGGGTCGGATCGGTCGTACATCGCTTCTCCCAAGCTGGCTAGCATCGTCGAATGCTCCCGGACCCGTGCCACGACTCCAGGCATGTGCTCCTCTCCTGCTGACTCCATGGTGGGTGTGTGATTCTGTGATGAGGTGATGTCGAAGGAGTCAGGCGCAGGAGGGTAAATCACTGAATAAAAGGCTTTATTCCGCAAATACAGAGTTACGCAGAAATGCGTCAAAACACTCTAGTGCGCAAAACAGCACACTGGAAAATACAAGGCACACAGGGAAATATCCCAGCGATACAAAATACGGAGCTCCACCGAGCTTTACTAACAATAAACAATCACACACAAAGACAAGGGGGCAGAGGGAACACTTATACAGGTACTGATGAGGGGATATGAACCAGGTGTGTGTAATAAACAAGACAAAACAAATGGAATGATCAGATGAGGAGCGGCAGTGGCTAGAAGGCCGGTGACGACGAACGCCGAAGCCTGCCTGAACAAGGAGAGGTGGCAGCTTCGGAGGAAGTTGTGACAGGCACCCTATTCCCTATGTAATTAACTACTTTGGACCAGGGCCCATGGTGGGGTGCCATTTGGGACACAGTCATTGCTCATCAGACAAAGTCATTGCTCATCAGTAGGGCCATAAACAAAAACAGATACATTATATTACAATTTGATAATAGGGCTGGTCCTGTATGAAATGGAATCTTCAATAGCTTTTGCAGACCAAAATAGTAATGTAGCCTACTGTAGATGTGAATATGAAAACATAACTGTTGTAAAGAGGTAGTAAGAAAGAAAACAGAAATCTGTGGCTCTGTTCATCCTCATGTATCCCCCAAGGCCAGTGATATCCAAGTAGTGGTCCAGTTTTCAGATAAATGGATGAAGGGCACCTTCAGCGTGAAACACAGTTGGCGTCTGGGAATTGTCTTGCTTGAAGGCTTTAATGAAATTGAAGAAAAGTACAGGCTTCAGTTCAGAAAAGTGCCTTTAATAAATAGAGTAATGGTTGACACGAAAAAAGGTTCTCAAACATTAATTGGCACTCCCAGGTCTATTAAATACGTGGCAATAGCCGGGTGTAATTTCTCTCGATCACTGGCACTCAATACACTGAGTTCAAAGTGATTGCAGACGTTAATTATATTCAGAAGAGCTGTGTTGTTTCATCACACTAGATTGCAGGCAAATTAATGGCAGCAGGGGTGGAAGGAAAACCCAATAGAAGCATCATTAACATTCTCCTTTGAGATACTCTCATGCAGGTTCATTGTATTGCTCAATAATCACTGCATATTACTCCTCCTCATCTCAATACAGAACATGTTATTCCCTCCCAAAGGGAGAGTATTTTGTATCAGTGATATGAAGGACAAAATCACTTTCATGAAAACCTGTGAATCTAAATATTTCTGGTTCACCAAGGGTTTTATGTGACTTTATATAGCTACAGTATCTCTCCACATGTAGTGTAAAAAAATTACTCATGAATGTACAGTTATTTATTTTGCAGTACCTAGCTGTTATTGGATATTGTAGCAGGGGAGATTGATTATTTGGTTATCTTCCAGAAAGGTAGCAGGATCACATTGCTGAGAATGACACTGCTTGTCTGGTTGAATAGACCCTGCAGCAAAGCTCAGCCCCCATGCCTTGTCTCATGTAACTCCCTCATCCACCCCCACCTCAGACACATCTCTGGAGCCCTGTATCTTTCAGAGCTGCACCAGGCATTTCTAACGGTGCTCAGGCATTCGCCCCTCTCCTCCTGGGCAACGTTTCAACACGAAGGTGTTCGTCAGGCTTTAATGATGAAGACCTAGTCCATTATTTTATTATAAAGACCTGGTGGTCGAAATGTTCAAAATGTTGTCTAATCATTTCACATGGTAGCATAATACAAGCTGCCATAACGACAGTAACTGTCTGTTGTGACACAGAAGTCTGCTGTGAATGCGAACTTCCACTGTTATGTGTCAAGAATTAGGGATTCTTGTTTACACTTTGCATACTGTGTGTTGTGATGGCTATCACCATCAAACTAATGGAAATGTCACTCCTCTGAATGACACATGACAAATTAAATCTCTTGACAACGTCGTCCACTAAATGGAGTCTCTAGCCTCCATATCTGAAATAAATTAAATGATGGACATGGGGTGAAATGCTTTTCTAGGATACACCAATACCTGGTCAAGCCAGGTTGATCTGATAGGGAATTAGTGTGCATCCCAAATGGCACCCTGTGGGCCCTGGTCAAAAGTAGTGCACTATATGGGGAATAGGGTGACATTTGAGAAGAGCCCTAAAACTAAAAGGTTACATGTTTGACACCAACCTAAATACAGTGTCATTTTTTAGTTTTCAACCAAACCCAGCCAATCAGGGAACTGTATAGCTTAGTCCTGGAACTGATCTGCCCAGTAAATTAGCTAGCATGCAGCACTAATCATGTTAGAAGGTAGTACCCACAGAAAGACAGAAAGACACCCATCTGGTAAACACTTCAACTGGAACCATGCAAATGAACTCTGGCTAATTATCAGTTTGATGGATGGGGAGGGGAGGTGGCAAAATTACTACTCACCTGTTGATGCTGTTGGGCTAAGTGATGAATATCGATATCGTCATGGAAACTGAGAGTTACGTGTTTACTGAGCTGGAACTGGAATGTTAGGGGTGGTGTGGGTGCTGGGTGTGGAGGGGGGTGGTGGGTGGATGTTTCAGAGAGAGGTGGCATAGCAGCACGGAGGGTGTCAAGGATTAGTGCGTCCCAAATGGTTCCCTATTCCTGATATAGTGCACAGCCCTGGTCAAAATTAATGCACTACAGAGGGAATAGGGTGCCATTTGGGACTGAGCAAGGGTGTCAAGGATTAGTGCTCCAACCTGCCGGTGGTAAATAACATGGGCATGCTGATATTCCCCTGCTGGAAACCTCTCATATTTATAAGTGGTTACCTAGGAAACCAGAGCGAGAGAGAAGGCCCCCTAATTTCATGTTGGACTCAGACAGATGAGCTCTTGAGTGCGCAGGGTGGGTGGATGGGGAGGGTTTGTGTTGTGGACATGTCTAGTATAGTTACAGTAAAATGCATGCAAAAGCACTTCATATACAGACAATAAATATAGGACAGAATAGCAACATAAACATACTGTAACACTCCTGTATCATAGCTTCAGCTACGGTAAATGACGTACCTTCTCAAACTCTGCATAGCGGTCAAATTGAGTCTTTGAGATTGAGAATCAATCTACAGAGGATGATGTATTGTACAATGTCTCTCTTTTTCTCATTCAATAATTCATTTGCCATTAATGTTAATCAAGAAATGACCTTGGAAAGTTGAGCTAACTCTAATTCTTAAAAGCGACCGCATGCCCCTGTCCATTATTTCATTCTCAAAATACTGAACAACAGCTTACAGCTTTTGAAAATCACTCAGGACTTGGAGGCATTCCATAATGAGAAGAAATCCTCCTGGTTCAGTTTCTCTGTATACTGTATGTTCTACAGCAGACTATAAATCAATACTGTATCAGTGGGAATGACATCTGTGGGAAAGATAGGAAATCAGTACCTTTAGGCAGAGAATGTGGAGAGAGGGAGAGATGTTATCAAATGATCAAATAATGAGCATCTCCAAGAAATGTCAGTGTGTGTGACAGACGCAAAGAGAGTTCAGTGGATTAAACTCAGTCAAGTTGAATCCACTGAAAAGGTGCACACGTGTGTGTGTGTGTGTGTGTGTCTTGCAACGTGTGTGTGTAAGGTTTTGGATGGATTTCTGGGTTCATTCATAATGTATCAAGGAGAGTGCTCATAAAGCATTACCACGCTGATCATCTCTCGAGAGTCATCTGGCACTGATCCCAGCGCTGCCGTGGGCAACACAGGGCAGGACACACTGGGGAGGAAACCAAAGCACTTCTGTTCAAACATTGATCCAACGCCAGCGGCTCCCACCCATTGAGACTCACACTTCTGAAATCCACATTCACTTCAGCACAACAAGGAGAAAAACAGTGGCCATAAAGTGAACTGTAACAATGGAAAGGGCTAACGTCTATATCAATGGAGAATTGAGATGACAACAACATTTCACACCCCTGAAGGTATAAGCTGCTATGTGTGTGTTTGTTGTGTTTTATTGTGTTTTTCTTACCCTGAATTGATTGATTTGTAAACAAAATTCTAGATAATCAATGTTATGAACACTGACAGTTCTCTAGTTAATGTTTTCTCTCTGCAGACCTACCCAGGGATGAACTGGGACCAGAAATTCGCTGTGGCGTTTCTAACACGGACCATTTTTTTCCTCAAGGCCCCCACACCAGCCCATTTCTTTCATCAAGGCCCCCATTTTTAGCCAAATAATGATAATTCTTCACAGAATTGTTTAAATATTTAGACCAGCCCACTGGGCTAAAGATGGACCAGCCCATCTGGCATTTGCCCAAACTACCCTATTTCTGGATCTGGATCTGGACCTGCCCCCAGTGAATCAGTAACTAAGTGAGGAAGTGAACCTCCACCTGTTCAACCCTCCATAGCCTAAAGAGTAGAAGACAGATGAGTGGCCTGAAACAGTCTGGTCCTAATGGACTGTGTGGATACAGCGTAATGAGGCGATGTGTCTTCTGTAAAGGAGGGAGTCTATGGCTGTTGTCTTCATTAACCCCCAACACTGGGCTTGTGTTACATCATTCGGTTACAAAGCAGTAGGGAGAAGGTAGAGTACAGCAGTATTCCTAAAGGAGTTCTGTTACTGGTACATGTAATGAACCACAAGGGATTTTAACACTAAACTCCTGATGGACTATGGTCTGTGGGTTAAACCGAACAGAATGGAAAAGCTGAGCAGTGTTTCTTAATTGTTTAATGGCCTAATGCTTAAAAGTGAACGTTAAGGATAGGATATTACCTATTCTCTGTGTATTGTTTAAACGGAAGAGAAACATGCATGTACAGCAGATGCTTCCACAATACATTTCTGCTTCCCTGAAATTCAGTCTCCCAGTATTACTGATTGAGGTGTAGATCCAGGCTGCGTCCCAAATGGCACTCTATTTCCTGCATAGTGAACTACTTTTGACCAGAGCCCATAGCTCTGGTCAAAAGTAGTGCACTACAGTATAAAGGGAATAGGGTGCCATTTGGGACACAGACCCTGTGAGTGAGCTCACCCTCTCACCACCCCTTACTTTACCATGGAGAGCAGAGCTGAGCTGAGACCATCTCAGGGAGTGAACAAATGTGCTCCTTCAAAGCCCAGTAAACCATCCACTCAGTAACCACTGGAGCCAGCGAAGCCAGCGGAGCAGGAAAGATGCATGGTCCTGTAAACCATTCCAGCTCTCCTGTCCTTGCGGTGAGACTGTAACCCAGCACCGTGGCACTACGCATCACATTAAGAATAAAAATGAGGTGAGGCAGCACAAAAATTGAAAATGTTGTCAGCTGGGAATGGCCGTTCTGGGTGATTTAGTAACTGGGCTGGAGTCCTTTACTGCCATTTATTACGCTAATGTAAATACTATGGCAAGGTTGGTCAGGTGGTTGGCTAGGGCTACTTTTAGAACTGTTGAGGGTACTAAACTAAAGTGAATGGGAGGTGTTATGGAAAATAAAGTGGGTTACTCCCATTTTCTGTTTTCTGAAATGTATACCAACTGCTTGGAATATTGTCTGAATGGTATTAGATTGAAATCAAGTAGCGTTGAGTCTCTCTATCTATGGCAAGTGAGCTTTGAAATGTAGATCATTTTTTAAAAGGTCAGTTACTTTCCACATTGAATTGGAGTCTTCATACAACATGATCCAGCAGCAACAGGGAATGTGAATTATCATGTGGATTATAATTAATGGACATTTCTGTAGGGGTTGATACATTTTTAGTTAGGGCAATCAAGTTTGACATTTTAAAGTGGAAATCACAAACTTTAGAAGCCTTTTTAAACTTTGAATACACATACCAGTTTGCATTTCAAGCAAACAACATGGTGATCAAATGAAAATCCTACACATGTGCAACATGATTGTGCCTTGCTCTACAGGTTGCCAAGAATTGTTCAAGATCAGAGTGAAATCCTTTGCTTAAAGAACTGTGCATATTTGCTCGTAGCTCAGAATCAGTACATATTTACTCAGCCACTCAGCGTGAGTGCATCAACAAGCTCCAATCAAGTGTGCCTTATCCCTTTGATAATAATATCATACATTGTGTAGCAATAACAACCATGAACTCAATGAACTCAACAATCATCTTATCTTTGCTACATAAAACTGAATTTCTGTTTTTTTTTCTCACAAATGTACTGCACTGGGGCTTTACTAGTCCTGTATTAGTGGATCCATATAGCCATCTGTAGCGCGGGCCCCCCAAAAAATGTGAGCATCCCCCCACCCCCAAACTTCCTCCCGTGGCTATGTACTCTAATAGTCTTGATCTTTTTATATCACCCAACTGTCTGGGTTTAATATGGAGAATAGATGGCTATGATATTGTGGGAGTGATGAATAATGAAAACTAATGTCAAAATAGGCATAAACTTTTAATATACACTACCATTCAAAAGTTTGGGGTCACTTAAAAATGTCCTTGTTTTTGAAAGAAAGCACATTTTAAATAACATAAACTTGATCAGAAATACAGTGTAGACATTGTTAATGTTATAAATGGCTATTGTAGCTGGAAACGGCTATTCTTTAATGGAATATCTACATAGGCGTACAGAGGCCCATTATCAGCAACCATCAGTCCTGTGTTCCAATGGCACGTTGTGTTTGCTAATCCAAGTTTATCATTTTAAAAGGCTAATTGATCATTAGAAAAGCCTTTTGCAATTATGTTAGCACAGCTGAAAACTGTTGTGCTGATTAAAGAAGCAATAAAACTGGCCTTCTTGAGACTAGTTGAGTATCTGGAGCATCAGCAATTGTGGGTTCAATTACAAGCTCAAAATGGCCAGAAACAAATAACTTTCTTCTGAAACTCGTCAGTCTATTCTTGTTCTGAGAAATGAAGGCTATTATATGCGAGAAATTGCCAAGAAACTGAAGATCTCATACAACGCTGTGTACTACTCCCTTCACAGAACAGCGCAAACTGGCTCTAACTAGAATAGAAAGAGGAGTGGGAGGCCCCGGTGCACAACTGAGCAAAAGGACAAATACATTATGTCTAGTTTGAGAAACAGGCGCCTCACATGTCCTCAACTGGCAGCTTCATTAAATAGTACCCGTAAAACACCAGTCTCAACGTCAACAGTGTAGAGGCGACTCTGGGATGCTGACCTTCTAGGCAGAGTTGCAAAGAAAAAGCCATATCTATAGTCCCCTGTAGCTCAGTTAGTAGAGCATGGCACTTGCAACGCCAGGGTTGTGGGTTCGTTTCCCACGGGGGGCCAGTATGAAAATGTATGCACTCACTAACTGTAAGTCGCTCTGGATAAGAGCGTCTGCTAAATGACTAAAATGTAAAACATTTAAATATCTCAGACTGCCCATCTTAATCTTTTATTTTTATTGGCCAGTCTGAGATATGGCTTTTTCTTTGCAACTCTGCCTAGAAGGTCAGCATCCCGGAGTCGCCTCTTCACTCAACCCTATCCCTAACCTTAACCCTAACCTTAACCCCAAACCCTAAACCTAACCCCTGAAATAGCATTTTAACAAATTCAGGACATGAAAAAGGTCCTGACTTTTCTAAATGTTTCTTGTTTTCCTACCTTGTAAGGACTTTCTGGTGGCTTGTCAGGACATTGTGGTCCTGATAATGTAGGAAAACATTTACACACAAACACAAACACAGAAACACACACATAAACACACACGCACACACTCCCCCATACATCATCTCTTCCCTGAGTCTGTCTGTGTCTGTGGGACTAGGACAGCAGGACTATCTTCAATAACATCTCCCCTTATCACCAGGGACTGGATCCGGGACGGGAGACCAGGCCAGCAGCAACAACTAGGCTGCATCCCAAATTGCACCTTATTCTCTATTTAGTGCACTACTTTTGACCAGGACTCATAGAGCTCTAGTCAAAAGCAGTGCATTATTTAAGAAATAGGGTGCCATGTGGGACCCAGGCCCAGTCATGGTGTGGTGTATCAAGCTACTGACAACATGCAAAGGCCTCCGATATATTTGGACATGCTATGTCAACCCTGACAGTTTGTTTCTTAGGATTCCCATTAGCTGTTGCTCATGCAGCAGCTACTCTTCCTGGGGTCCATACAAAACATAAAACATAACTTAATACAAAACATTAATAGACAAGAACAGTTCAAGGACAGAGCTACATACATTTTAAATAAGAATAATAGAAGATAGAAATAGTCCTGTACTGACAAAACACTAAGGCCTGTCTACAGTATTCACTGTTAATTATATAATGTACACACCTATATACAGTTGAAGTCGGAAGTTTACATACACCTTTCATACCAAAGTACGTTAATCTCTAGGAGACAGAACGCGTCTCCGTCCTGAGCGGTATTACGGCTGCGTGGTCCCATGGTGTTTATACTTGCGTACTATTGTTTGTACAGATGAACGTGGTATCTTCAGGCATTTGGAAATTGCTCCCAAGGATGAACCAGACTTGTGGAGGTCTACAATTTGTTTTCTGAGGTCTTGGCTGATTTCTTTTGATCTTCCCATGATGTCAAGCAAAGAGGCACTGAGTTTGAAGGTAGGCCTTGAAATACATCCACAGGTACACCTCCAATTGACTCAAATGATGCCAATTAGCATATCAGAAGCTTCTAAAGCCATTACATTATTTTCTGGAATTTTCCAAGCTGTTTAAAGGCACAGTCAACTTAGTGTATGTAAACTTCTGACCCACTGGAATTGTGATACAATGAATTATAAGTGAAATAATCTGTCTGTAAACAATTGTTGGAAAAAGTACTGGTGTCATGCACAAAGTAGATGTCCTAACCGACTTGCCAAAACTATAGTTTGTTAACAAGACATTTGTGGAGTGGTTGAAAAACGAGTTTTAATGACTCCAACCTAAGTATATGTACACTTCCGACTTCAACTGTACATATCAGCATACTTATCCATACATACACTCTTTGAAGAAAAGGTGCTATCTTGAACCTAAAAGGATTCTTCGGCTGTCCCCATAGGAGAGCAATTTAAAGAACCCTTTTTGGTTCCAGGTAAAACCCTTTTGAGTTCCATGTAGAACCCTTTCCACAGAGGGGTTCCACATGGAACCAAAAAGAGCTCTACCTGGAAACATTAAGGATTCTACCTGGAACCAAAAAGGGTTCTCCTATGGGGACAGCCGAAGAAGCCTTTTGGAACCCTTTTTTCTAAGAGTGTATCATACATATCAGCTTACAAATCAGCTTATACTGTACATATCAACATCATCATCAACGTCCTCTCACTTTGAAAACCAATGGCACATGCTGTATTTCTGGAGACACTTCTCTTGTGTGGGTGAATCAGCATCACTCTAATAATACACCATGTAAATATAAAACAATTCCATAGCAAGTTTCTTAGCAAGTTTTCATGCACATATGTCTTGAGTCTATCATTGATCATGTCATAGGAAGGTGGGTGTTTAGGGGTGTTGGTTGGCAAGTACAGAGAACTGTAGTAGGAAAATAGTTAACAGATGTACACTCTTAAAAAAAAAAAGGGGGGTTCCAAAGGAGGCTGGTGGGAGGAGCTATAGGAGGACAGGCTCATTGTAATGGCTGGAATGGAATTAATGGAACGTGTCAAAGTCATCAAACATATGGAAACCACGTTTGAATCCATTCCATTCCAGCTATTACAATGAGCTCGTCTTCCTATAGCTCCTCCCACCAGCCTCCACTGTTATAGATAGCACCTTTTTTTCCAAGAGGGTAGAGTACTTAAGCTATCATACACAAAAGCAATGTCATATAAGACTTTATGATAAATTCACCATACACACGTTGATAACCAAGGCTCTGAGGAGGAAAATGAACATTTGAAACAGCTGTTGCTTAAAATATGTGAGCTGACTTAAATCTCACACAGGAATGTGTCACAGACATGAGAAGTGTTAATATATCACCCTGTAAGACCTGTCATGTAAATTATGTGAGGAAAGAAATCATCTCAGTGGTGGTGATAGCTGAAATGACTGTATTTACAAAATATTTGGGATTAATTCACTAATTCACCAACACCCTCAATGGCATTAGACAACATTTTGAAAAGGAGCTGAGACCCAATGGTACTATTATTCTCTACACAGCAGAGGAGACAAGAGACTCGTATATCCACCTGACATTCAAATCAAACTGATGAGACAACAAAAAGACAGGAGCCAAGGAAAGGTAGTCGCAAATGAACTGTAAAAGGGACCCTGCATGGGTCAATGATAGAGATAAAACAGTGAGCTAAACCTGGATCCTGTGACAATGGGTCTTTTGGCCTGAACAGGAGGTTGCTCCCCTATCTGATCCCCTCGTTGGTACCTGAAGCTCTAGGCTGCGTCCCGCATGGAACCCTATCCTCTATGTATTGCATTACCCTTCACCAGAGCCTTCATCAAAAGTAGTGCACTACATAGGGAATAGGGTGACATTTGGGACACAACCCTAGTCTTGGCAGGGCGGTTCACCAACAGACAGCACTGCTGGCAGCTTGGCCTTTGTCTGAGCTGGGTGTGAAACGATGTCAGTTCCCTGGATGAGATCCACCTCCAACACCATGTTCTTATCACGGATATATGACCTCATGATGTGTCCAACCATAGAAATAGAATTACTATTATTTCAATGTGTCCAAATGTCTTCCTCTGCTAGAAATGTTGTGTGATTTGACTAGGTTATCGGAGATCAAACGAGGTGGTTCTTGGCAGTAGCAGAAATGGTTTCTTCCAAGGTAGTACTTGTTTGATTTGCTCCATGTGTGCAGGCTTGAGTGTGGATGTGTGTGTCTACAGTGCTATACACCACTATGAGTGGTACCTTCAAGATGGCGTTCTACCTCAAGTCCCACCATAACTGTGTAATGCATCACTGTCCCTCAACCTGTAATTATGGTGATATTACTATGTAATTACAGAAACTGCTCCTCTCCTCCATCATTCCTGGCTTATTACCTGGCAGTCATTGAAAAATGCACACACAAACACGTCAACATTGTGAATGTATTCATCCTATAGTTCAACCCACATTATCAGGATGATTGACTACAGCACCACATTTGAAATGGCATAGGTGTCCCAATGACTGACCATGTGGAAATACTATGAAGAACCCTCACAAGAGCCTTAACATCCCATTATCAGTGTGCTAATGTGTGTCCCAAATGGCACCCTATTCCCTATATAACTAGTCCACTATATTTGACCAGGGACCATAGGTCTCTGGTCAAAAGTAGTGGATTACATAGTGAATATGGTGCCATTTGGGACACACACATTGTGTAATTACCGTTTAAATATGACGTTGGGGACGGAGTCGAGCTGTCTTGTTTGCGTGTGTGTGTATATGTTTGTGTGTGTGTGTGTGTGTTTTGTAAATCAGTGGGGCCTAAAACATAAATGGTGCCATTTATATTGAGGATGTTCTGCCACCATTGAGGCCCTCGTGGCTTTGATCTACTCTCCCCAGAGAAAGAAACCCTCTCTCCCTCTTTCTGTCTTTCTCTCGCTCTCTCTCGCTCTCTCTCTCAGTGCTCTGCTGTTGGCTGGGTTGGGGTTGGCTATTTTAGAGCTATGCTTGCTAGCTACAATAGTGAACTTCTTCTCACACATATACATCCCTTGGTGTCAGGATAACAACCTCTCCCTCAACGTGATCAAGACAAAGGAGATGATTGTGGACTACAAGAAAAGGAGGACCGAGCACACCCCCATTCTCATCGACAGGGCTGTAGTGGAGCAGGTTGAGAGATTCAAGTTCCTTGGTGTCCACATCACCAACAAACTATCATGGTCTAAACACACCAAGACTGTCGCACCCTGATCTGTTTCACCTGTCTTTGTGATTGTCTCCACCCCCCTCCAGGTGTCGCCCACCTTCCCCATTATCCCCAGTGTATTTATATCTGTGTTCTCTGTTTGTCTGTTGCCAGTTCATTTTGTTTCGTTAAGCCTACCAGCGATTTTCCCCATGCTCCTGTCTTTCACAAGTTCCTGTTTTCTAGTTTTCCCGGTTTTGACCATTCTGCCTGCCCTGACCCTGAGTCTGCCTGCCGTTCTGTACCTTGTCACACTACCCTGGATTACTGACCTCTGCCTGCCCTTGACCTGTCATTTGCCTGCCCCCTGTTTTTGTAATAAACTTTTGTTACTTCAACACTGTCTGCATCTGGGTCTTCTCCTAAAACGTGATAAAGACAGTCGTGAAGAGGGCACGACAAAGCCTATTCCCCCTCAGGAGACTGAAAATATTTGGCATGGGTCCTCAGATCCTCAAAAAGTTATACAGTTGCACCATCGAGAGCATCCTGACTGGTTGCATCACCGCCTGGTACCCAAGGCACTACAGAGGGTAGTGCTTACAGCCCAGTACATCACTGGGGTCAAGCTTCCTGCCATCCAGGACCTCTATACCAGGCGGTGTCAGAGGAAGGCCAAAGACTCCAGCCACCCTAGTCATAGACTGTTCTCTCTGCTACCGCACGGCAAGCGGTACCGGAGCGCCAAGTCTAGGTCCAAAAGGCTTCTTAACAGCTTCTACCCCCAAGCCAAAAGACTCCTGAACAGCTAATCAAATGGCTACCCAGACTATTTGCATTGTCCCTCCACCCCTTCTTTTTACACTGCTGCTACTCGCTGTTTATTATCTATGCATAGTCACTTTACCTCTACCCACATGTACATATTACCTCAATTACCTCGACTAACCTGTGCCCCCACACATTGGCTCTGTATCGGTACCCCCGTAGATAGCCTCGCTACTGTTATTTTACTGATGCTCTTTAATGATTTGTTATTTTTCTATTTTTCTTCTTTTTTTATTTTTACTTATCAATTTTTTACTTAACACTTATTTTTCTTAAAACTGCATTGTTGGTTAAGGGCTTGTAATTAAGCATTTCACCTGTTGTATTCGGCGCATGTGACAAATACAATTTGATTTCATTTGTTATCTCTCTCTATGTAAATCTCTCTCTCCCTCTGTAAATCTCTCTCTCTCTCTCTCTCTGTAAATCTCTCTCTCTCTCTCTAAATCTTTCTCTCTGTAAATCTCTGTCTCTCTCTCGCTCTGTAAATCTCTCTCTCTCGCTCTGTAAATCTCTCTCTCTCTCTATCTGTAAATCTCTCTATCTCTCTCTTTCTTTCTCTCTGCGTTACTACTCTCAGTCACACACACACAAACACACACACACACACATGAAGTCGGCATACCCAGTCAGGGCCGTGCACAGACCTTTAGGGGGGCAGATGCTCAATTTTTTTTTTAAAGGGCACCCCTACAAAGAAAAATCGGAAACTGCGGTCACAGACTCGTTGAGCAATTATGACTTTGATTATTTAATTACATAAAAGCAATAGATAGTCACATCTTAATGGCTAATTAAATTACACATTTAAAGCTAATTTAATGACGACTTGCAGGCAGTAGGTTCAGAACAAAAACGATAAGAAGTGTATACAAATAAATATATATACAGAATATATATTTATTTTTCTAACCCAAAACAAAAGGGCACTTTGGAGACTGGAAGGGTAAAAGGCATGTGCTCTGCACAGGTAGAGCCCTATCTGTGCATGTCTGATGGTAGTCTACAGCTACCATTCATCTTGTGTGAAACAACAGCGGGTTCAAATTACAGCATAACCATTTCATCTACTCATGACTGCTGCTACTTTGGTCGTGTTTAGGATTATTTTGTGTCTTTAAGTTGTGCATGATTCACTATAATACATAGGAATGTCATACATTTGAAATCCCAAGGTAAGATAATTTATCACCGTACACACACACACACAAATCAAATCAAATCACATTTTATTTGTCACATGCGCCGAATACAACAGGTGTAGACCTTACTGTGAAATGCTTACTTACAAGCCCTTAACCAACAATGAAGCTACAGTTCAAGAAATAGTTAAGAAAATATTTACTAAATAAACTAAAGTAAAAAATTAAACGTAACATAATAAAATAACAATAACGAGGCTATATACAGGGGGTACCGGTACCGAGTCAATGTGTGGGGGCACAGGTTAGTCGAGGTAATTTGTACATGTAGGTAGGGGTAAAGTGACTATGCATAGATTATAAAAAGCGAGTAGCTGCAGTGTGGGGGGGGGATCAATGTAAATAGTCCGGGTGGCCATTTGATTAATTGTTCAGCAGTCTTATGGCTTGGGGGTAGAAGCTGTTAAGGAGCATTTTGGAACTAGACTTGGCGCTCCGGTACCGCTTGCCATGCGGTAGCAGAGAGAACAGTTTATGACTTGGGTGACTGGAGTCTTTGACAATTTTGTGGGCCTTCCTCTGACACCCCCTAGTATATATCATGGTCCAAACACACCAAGACAGTCGGGAAGAGGGCACGACAAAGACTATTCCCCCTCAAGATTTGGCATGGGTCCTCAAATGCTGACTGGTTGCATCACTGCCTGGTATGGCAACTGCTTGGCCTCCGACCGCAAGGCACTACAGAGGGTAGTGTGTACAGCCAAGTACATCACTGGGGCCAAGCTTCCTGCCATCCAGGACCTCTATACCAGGCGGTGTCAGAGGAAGGCCCTAAAAATTGTCAAAGACTCCAGCCACCCTAGTCATAGACTGTTCTCTCTGCTTCTTAACAGCTTCTACCCGCAAGCCAAAAGACTCCAGAACAGCTAATCAAATGGCTATTTGCATTGTTTCGGTTACTGGCACAACGCTCTTACCCACTAAGCTACCTGCCACCCTATTACTCTATCTACATGTACATATTACCTAAATTACCTCGACTAACCTGTGCCCCTACACATTGACTCTGTACCTGTATCCCCTGTATATAGCCTCGCTACTGTTATTTTACTGATGCTCTTTTTTTTACTTATCTATTTTTTATTGAACACTTTTTTTTTTTAACTGCATTGTTGGTTAAGGGCTTGGAAGTAAGCATTTCACTGTAAGGTATTCACCTGTTGTATTCGGTGCATGTGGCAAATACTATTTTATTTTATTTTATTATATTGTTATATTTTAATCAGTTGTTGTTTTTTAATTTGCGACAGCTTAGGTTTCTTATCAAAATGAATGCCTTTGTGTGCAATGTGCATTATGTTCCTTCCTTCCAATTCAGCCCTCTCCCTGTGCTGTGCACGAGCGGGAGGAGTGCGCACCGGTGTCTTTCGCTCCTGCCCACTCGTCTCATAGTGATCAGTCTGTGCGTGTTCGCGTCTTGGAGCTGGAATTTGGGGAGTGGAAATACCACTCACTCTTACTTTCACAGTTGGCGTCAAGTCGAATGAGAATGACTCCTCTGACATTCTACTCTGTCGGTCAGTCAGCGCGCTTCGGAAAAGGGGCGAATCTTTACGGAACGGAACACAGTCAAGAGGAATAGGAATTGGGTAGCCCACTCGCGCTCTTCAGTACGCAGGTGTTTGTAGCTAACTCATGCCTTGGTTGATTTTAGACGGGTTAGTGAGTGTATGAGATATTATTGAATTCTGGAACTTTTTCGTTACATTTTTAAAAGTAAAAATATCAGTTTTCGATTGATAACTGTCGAGGCACTTTAGTCGACTGGATTTTCTGAATCAACAATTGTTTTCTGCGTTTGGATTATTAAAATTTTCCTGGGAAATGGCAAATTCTTATTCTGGGAGAGAAACACGACTTTCAGAGAGAGGAAACCGTAGTTGAATAATAACACAGGATGCTGCTTGCGACCTGAAGCACTCAGAAGAATTTGACATTTCTGAGACATTTGTTATTTTGCTTTGCGCACTATAAGAAGGTGGACATATCAAGTCTTTATTTTCTTTTTACACGTGTGTATTTTACAGCACAATGATGAATTGTGGATTTATACTGTTCTTTTCAACCCAACTCCTCTTTGTGGCTTCATTGACTCAAAGTTGTAAGTGTGGACTCTTGAAATATAATATTTCCTAACATTAGTCTTGTAAAAAAAATCCTTAATTTGCACGATTTGTCATCACAACTCACCTGTTTTCGGATCGTCTACAGAGGTGCATCTAGGCTACAGTAGGCCTCAGGGTTTTGCTGGGCGCATCTGTAGCTCTGTAGTCAAAATCAATTGGAAGTCAGCCTATCCAAAACGGGAGAGTTGATTATTTATTTAAAGGTGTCGTTCGCTCAACAGCGGAGAGAGGGAATACATTAATCAATTGCTTTCGTTCTTGCGAAGGTGTTCGTTGTCCTTTATTGTTTATTGTGTGGGTACGTGTGGGCTCTTTTGCGAGCATCTCTTCATATTTGATATGTTATTTACTATTCATGTAGTAAAAAATAAGCATATGAAAATGACAAAGTAGCCTGATTCGTATTACATGCTTCACTACTAGTTTTGAAACAAGCACACTGGTAAATGTGTGTTTTAACATCTTCCGCTGGTTAATTATTTCCATTTAGGATCGACTGAGGGTTATCAATATTTTTTATGAATGATCACACATCGTTTTTTTAGAGGGGAGCCTATAGGCCTACACATCACCCTACTGTTTTTATTTTTTATTTAAAAAAAATGTATGTGTAATTTCCCTGTCGAATAATTCTCTCTATCTGTTTTTGTTTGCAGATAAATGTGGAGATAACATTGAGATAACCAGTGCAGATTATCTCACCTCTCCTGGCTATCCGAATTCATACCCTCCATCACAACAATGTATGTGGGTGATATCGGCCCCAGACCCGGGACAGAAGATACTCATTAACTTTAACCCTCATTTTGATCTGGAGGACAGAGACTGCAAGTAAGTAACGCGCTCTTTATCTGAATGTAGTGTTGAACTCTGCCACCTATTGGTCAAGATAATAACAATATTCAGTATTTCAAAGATGTTTCACTTCCTTCCCTCTGGGGCCATATGTATCAGAGTAGGAGAGCTGATCTAGTATCAGGTCCCCCCCTTCCAATGTAATTGTATTCATTGTTGTCAAAAGGCAAAACTGATCCTAAATCAGCACTCCTACTATGAGACACATGATGCATACAGTACTGATATGTATGTGATGAATACAATTAGATTTGATCAATTTTATCGATTTGAACATCAAAGAAAACTAGACCGGAGCATCATCCATTACTTCTTGGTATTGTCATTTGAGAGGAAATATAATTGGATCAATGTGTTTTGGTTTTGATATTTGATTTTGCTCCGTAGTGCTGTCTACAATATTGTTGGGTCAAATATATAAAGTATGTTCTGCCTGGTTGTGGGTGAATGTTGCCTAGTCCCTTTCTTGAGCTGTACTACCTAGTGCTGATCATTGATTATGATTTGGGTTACACATAGAGTATGACACACACACACACTCCTACATACTCGTCCAGGGTAGGGGAGGGAATGGCCGGCAGGGATGTAGCTCAGTTGAGCATGGTGTTTGCAACGCCAGGGTTGTGAGTTCGATTCCCACGGGGGGCCAGTATGAAAAATAAAATAATGTATACACTCACTAACTGTAAGTCGCTCTGGATAAGAGCGTCTGCTAAATTACTAAAAATGTAAAAATGTAATACACTTTGCACCTCAGGGTAAGAATGCCTTCTCACAAAAGGCCATATGTTCACAATCTACCATAAATAAACCAATTTTTATTAGGGTCCCTCTGTCTTTTTAAATGCTTCATAAACTATGTGTAAATCATAGGCTCGCTGACTCGCGCTGTCTTGCAACTGGGGTCCTTCACTACTATTGGATCACGTTTCACGACCAAGGGACCTATAAAATGTTAGCAGTGTTTAGCATTCTGACAGATACTGTATAGTGTATAGCTATAAGGATAGTTGTTCTTTGGAACCATGGTTGGAATGCCTCCAGTTCCAACATGGAATGGAGGCATTCTCTAAGTTGTTGTTTAAGTTCTGTGAAACAGCAACCTAGCCTGTCCTAGGCTTTGTTTTTGACTGTGATGATAGGTTTACTGTAATATTTATTGTGAGGATTTATATTATAGCTCATAGTCATGGTTTGGCAGAAGTGAATGTTGTTTTTGGGTAAGAGACAAAATGTTTAAAATGCCAAATGAGGGGCCTTGGCTAAACAACAGTTTCCTAAGAGAAAAACTTGCCATTTATCCTCCCATCAACAACATCTGCAAACCAAACTCCAAAACATGATATTTCAATAGTATCTATAAAAGTCATAATTGCAACGGTTAGGGTCATTGTACTACAGTGGTTCCACTCTTTTCAAATGTCTCCTTTTAATTGAAATGTATTGTCACAACTGAATTTCTTCCTTATCAGATAAAATGTCAGGGAAAGCTGCATCGCAAATGACACCGTCTTCCCTATATCGTGCACTACTTTTGACCAAGGCCCTGGTCAAAACTAGTGTACTAAATACGGAATAGGGTGCCATTTGGGTCACGACCCATGAGGCGCATGCCATCACCACCCTATATTCTTAATTCAATTAAAGAACCAAATAGAACACACATGTCCCTGGAACATGGCTGTAATGAACTAACTATCCAAACAAAGAATGCTTAGGTTCTATTTGCCTTCAAGCAGAGCTCTTGTACAAAACATCAGGTTTTTTTTCTTCTAAGGAGGGGTCAGTCTATAATTTCCAAATGCTAAATTTTTATGAATACATATCTTCTTTGTGGTGTGTTACAAGAGGTTGTCAGAGAGGGAGAGAGAGGGAGAGAGAGGGAGAGAGAGGGAGAGAGAGAGAGAGAGAGAGAGAGAGAAGAGAGAGAGAGCTAAACAAAAGGTTAGAAAGGAGGTTTGCTGGAGAAATGCAATCTTGAACTCTTCCCTTGATATCATAGTCGGAACTGACAACTTTACATTCCTGGAGTGGTCAGAGATCTAAATAACATCAATCAGGGTTTTGTGAAGATGTTCTGGTATCTATTCGATATGCCAATGTGGAGCAGTATCAAAGTCAGAGTCCCAAATCAGACCATATTCCCTATTTGGCAACCAAATCACACACTATTCCCTATGTGCCCTGGTCAAAAGTAGTGAACTATATAGGGAATAGGGTGCCATTTGGGACGCATTCTTGAGCCTAATCAAAGACAGACTTATCTCACATTGATACTAAAATAGCATGACCGATAAAAATAATCCCTCAACAGAAACTGGAGCAGACATCCCTAACAAGACATATCGATTATAGAGTCATCTGAGACATCTTTTTAAAAGTTGTTTGAACTTTTTCCTCAAGTGACCATGACACAATTTTTGCTCGCAAAGAACATTTTCTTTCTCAGAATCTGAGTTTTTGTCTGCTTTCTTCTCAGAAATAACTTCCATGGTATGGCAGACTCTTACAGCACTGATCCCAATAGTGACAGTAAATACATGAAGACGTACACGGTAACAGAGCTACCAACGGTATTTACATACAAGACGGGAGAGTATAAAGGATAATGCCAAGAGTGTGTAAAGCTGTCATCAAGGCAAAGGGTGGCTATTTGAAGAATCTCAAATATAAAACATGTTTAACACTTTTTTGGTTACTACATGATTCCATATGTGTTATTTCATAGTTTTGATGTCTTCACTATTATTCTACAATGTAGAAAATAGTAAAAATAAAGAAAACCCCTTGAATGAGTAGGTGTTCTAAAACGTTTGACCGGTAGTGTACATACACACACTTTATATACAAAACTATGTGGACACCGATTCAAATTAGTGGAGTTGGCTATTTCAGCCACACCCGTTTCTGACAGGTGTGTAAATTCGAGCACACAGCCATGCAATCTCCATAGACAAACATTGGCAGTAGAATGGCCTTACGGAAGAGCTCTGCTAGAGCTGCCCGGTCAACTGTAAGTGCTGTTAGACAAGCAGGTGTCCACATACTTTTGATCATTTAGTGTACATACATACACACACATATATTAGATTTTACTCCGGTATACATTATATTATATGTAGTGTTTTTAATAATACCATTACCGATCATGAGCCTTGCCACTTTCTTTGCTGTAAGGGGTTGGGACAGACAGTCCTGTTCCTGGAATGGCCAGGCCCACGAGGGCACTCTGTCTTCATGTATTTACTGTCACTATTGGGGTCGGTGCTGTAAGAGTCTGCCATACCATGGCAGTAACTTCTGAGATTCTTTTTTTCTCTCCATGTACAAAGTAGCTGCAACAACACTATTACATTACCGTGTACGTAAATAAATAGTTGTTGGTTCCACATTTACTGGCAAGATTATATATTGTGTCTTTTTGTGACATCGTCCTAGGATACTAGTTTAAAAAACAACCCTATCAGAGTGGTAAATAGATTATTGTAAAAACCCTTTTGCTGTAGGAATTTCGGGACAAATCCTAACTTTAGATATTTGGTGCTCGTGATTTGAATTTCCACTAAAGTCTCCCAATTACATCAACAAAATATTTATGTGAACGTCAGTTGCGACTGGCGTGCTTATCTGAAGTTATTCTCTCTTGAACTTTAAGTTGTGTAATTGAATCAAATCTAAATGCCAGGATGTAGGGTGATTACAGGACTAAACCCAGCCTGCATGTTCCTAAACGACATGGATTTTTATTTTTTATTTTTTTATTTCACCTTTATTTAACCAGGTAAGCCAGTTGAGAACAAGTTCTCATTTACAACTGCGACCTGGCCAAGATAAAGCAAAGCAGTGCGATAAAAACAACAACACAGAGTTACATATGGGGTAAAACAAAACATAAAGTCAAAAATACAACAGAAAATATATATACAGTATGTGCAAATGTAGCAAGTTATGGAGGTAAGGTAATAAATAGGCTATAGTGCAAAATAATTACAATTAGTATTAACACTGGAATGATAGATGTGCAAATAGAGATACTGGGGTGCAAATGAGCAAAATAAATAACAATATGGGGATGAGGTAGTTGGGTGGACGAATTTCAGATGGGCTGTGTACATGTGCAGTGATCGGTAAGGTGCTCTGACAACTGATGCTTAAAGTTAGTGAGGGAGATAAGAGTCTCCAGCTTCAGAGATTTTTGCAATTCGTTCCAGTCATTGGCAGCAGAGAACTGGAAGGAATGGCGGCCAAAGGAGGTGTTGGCTTTGGGGATGACCAGTGAGATATACCTGCTGGAGCGCATACTACGGGTGGGTGTTGCTATAGTGACCAATGAGCTAAGATAAGGCAGGGATTTGCCTAGCAGTGATTTATAGATGGATGAGGCACGTCCGTTCGTACGTTAGTCACACGCGGTATCTCAGACAGCACTGGCCTGATTTTTTTGCAACTTGGGTGAATTATGCGTGGGGGACGACATTTTTACTCTTGCCTTGTTTTCCCTTGTTGTCTGTAGTTTACGTAATATTTGTGGTATGACACATATCAAATAAAATCACAGCTACAGACCTACAGACTCCCAACCAGCAGTGCTGCTACTGACCTGGTCAGAGACAGTGACGGTGTCCCAAATGCACTCTATTCCCAATTTTTTGCACAATTTTTGACCAGGGCCCATAGGGAAGTTGTGCACTATGTAGGGACTATGTAGGGTATAGGGTGTCCTGCTGGGGAGGAATGGTCCAATGAAGGATACAACCCTAATTGAATGATCCTTTCAGTGTGGTCAATGGTCATTCCCACTGCCCCACTATGGCTCTGTGGTCATTGTGGTCAACCAGATTAAATACTTATTTAGACGGCTGGTGGTGGGTGTTATAGAGCCATAGGCTAGTCAGCAGTCCTCTGGATTTCTTCTTGTCGGCGCTTACGTCTCTACATTTGCTTTCTTTTCCTCTCCTCGCCTCTCGTCCCTGCTCCTTTCCTTTCCTTTCCTTTCCTTTCCTTTCCTTTCCTTTCCTTTCCTTTCCTTTCCTTTCCTTTCCTTTCCTTTCCTTTCCTTTCCTTTCCTTTCTTTCCTTTCCTTTCCTTTCCTTTCCTTTCCTTTCCTTTCCTTTCCTCTCCTCTCCTCTCCTCTCCTCTCCTCTCCTCTCCTCTCCTCTCCTCTCCTCTCCTCTCCTCTCCTCTCCTCTCCTCTCCTCTCCTCTCCTCTCCTCTCTTCTCTTCTCTTCTCTTCTCTTCTCTTCTCTTCTCTTCTCTTCTCTTCTCTTCTCTTCTCTTCTCTTCTCTTCTCTTCTCTTCTCTTCTCTTCTCTTCTCTTCTCTTCTCTTCTCCTCTCCTCTCCTCTCCTCTCCTCTCCTCTCCTCTCCTCTCCTCTCCTCTCCTCTCCTCTCCTCTCCTCTTCTGTTCTCTTCTCCTTTCATCCCTGCTCCCCTCCTCTCCTCTCTCTTTTCTTATGACATTCCATTTCTCACTCTGTACTGTATGCACACTGAACTCTCTGTACACTCATCAGTTTCCAGTTTTTCTTCTCCACATGCCATATCTCTCGCTCTCTCTCTCTCGCTCTCAATCTTTCTTTCTCTCTCTCTATTAGTGCAAAGTGCACACCATGGACACCAAGCATTTTTGACTCCCGGCACAGTGGCACTGCCTGGCCATTTTCAAGTTGGGACAATGATGTTTGCAGTTGACCCATTTCTGAACCTCATGACTGGGTTACTGGGTACAAAACATTAAGAATACCTTCCTAATATTGAGTTGCACGGTTTACCCACACACACAGACAATGGATCTAAAATGTGCTCTTCAGTCATCTTCAGTCTAAAGTGCACTTTAGTAATCAGAGCATCCGGAGGCCCTTTGCCTCCCTACTCATCAGCAGGCTGCAGTGCTGCACAGCCTAATGAAAACACATGTCAGATTACGGCCTAACGAGCAGATTAATGAGGAGAGAGTTTAGACAAAATTCAGATTCAGAGCAGTGCTGCGCTGCGCTGCGATCTCACAGCTGCTATCCCTCTGTGGACACAAAGCAGCCCATTCTAGATGTCTTCAGGACTTAGGAAATGCATCACGAGTCACAAGAACTGTGTACCAGAACTGGGTTTAAGGATTATAAAAAAAATATATATATATAATTAATCTGTGCTTGATTGAACTTGCCTTGCTTCAGTAGACCAATAGAATAGGAGCATAACTGCAAACCCAGATCCTCTGGCACTCCAGGCAGCAAACGTTCAAGGTAATTGAAAGATTTAAAATAGTATTGAACACAGGTCTGCTGTCTACAGCCTGTCTGTACACAGTCTGTCCCCCTTGACAATGAGTTTCTCCCAGAGTTCACTGTGAATAGTAATATTGTCCTATTACCATGGTAACATGATGTGTGTGTTTCTGTGCCAACAACAATCACGAGACACTGAATAACAAACTCAATGAACTAATCAGCTAAAAATAGTGCAATAGTGCCTTTTTGCTCTGTTTGGATCATGTCATTCTAGCTTTTGGTGATTTCATAGTGGACAAAAAAGGCCATAGGAATGCAGGGAGACCTCTTACCGCTGGGGTCAGGGTCTCTTAAGGGGTCAAAGGGGAGTCAGACGGTCACCCAGTTAGTGTCCTCAGTTAAAGGGAGGATGAGAGGATGAGCCGATGGTCTATATCACTTCAGCATTGCAGAGGGTGTCTCAAATGGCACCCTATTCCCTACATAGTGCACTACTTTTGACTAGGGCAAATAGGGCTCTGGTCAAAAGTAGTGAAATCTATACGGAATAGGGTGCCATTTGAGACTCATCCAGAGTCAGACAGACAGGAAGCCCATCCTCTGGAGCCAGGGTTAGGGTTAGCCGCCCACCAACAACAGGGACCCTGGTGGATAATAACTCTCTATCACGAGTGGCATGGAGGAATTCCTTGTATCTGCTCCCAACACAAGAACAGGCCCTCAGGCTGACCCCCCAGTCTGTCTGAACTCATAAAGCAGCATTGTTTATAGGAGAGGAGAGGAGAGGAGAGGAGAGGAGAGGAGAGGAGAGGAGAGGACAGCAGACGTCTTTGATTCTTGACTACTGAGACTCATTCTCGATACGGCTGTGGAGGAGTTGGTGATCAGACCTGCGTCCCAAATTGGAACCCTATTCCTTATATATAGATGTACTATCTTAACTTGATCAGTCTGTTGTCGCAGAGAATTTTCCAGCGCAGCAGGAAATTCAAATTTTTGTGTAGTCAAGGTTTAAAAAGGCTTCTAAAGTTTCTAATTTCCACTTTAAAATGTCAGACTTGGTTTATCCTAACTAAACATATATAAACCCCTTCACAAGTATATATTATAATCCACTTATTAATTTCCTGTTGATGCAGCATTATTTCCCTGCTGTGAGAAACTGGTCAAATTAAGATAGGACATCTGTAATGCATTAGCCTTATGGACCCTGGTCAAAAGTAGTGAACTATACTGTATAGTGAATAGTTGCCATTTGGGATGGAGATCAGGTCCCCTCGGCCACTCAATGGCTTGTAGTTAGGAAGGACTATAGGACTATCTACCAACACAGATGGTTATCTATCTATCTGGGCTTCCTCCCGTATCAAAACAGAACAGGCAATGGACTAGAGTACAGCTGCAATCTAAAAATAAGAGTTACTGCTGTGTGGCTGGCTGGCTGGCTGGCTGGCTGGCTGGCTGCCCACGTGGATGGTGTAGAAATAGATTATTGGCATCTACATAATGATCACCAGGACAAACATTAAAATGATCGCCAGGACAAACATTCATGTCTAGATAACTGTGTTGTTGTTGTGCTATAATATTAATTTTAAAAAGCCTTGATCACCAGTCATCATGAGGACTCCAGTCACCATGTTCATGTTTCCATCTCGGGGTGTGTCAGACACTACAAGGCTGAAACCAGAGGTGTTTGTGGCCAGCCGGCTGCAATCAGAAAGCCCAGTAAGCCCCATTTAGATAACAGTGTGTTCCTTTCAGAGTAAAAGTAACAGTCTGTTCCTCTCATCCCTGTCTGTCTGTCTGGGATGCGTCCCAAATGGAACGTATTCCCCACATAGTGCACTACTTTTGAGCAAGGGCCCTCTCCCAGGTACAGTATCCTTTCTCAGGATTTAGACTTGGGAACACCCTTTAAATGTTTGTTAAACCTAAGGGGTACGCTGACTGAGGCATCGGGTATAGATAGTGACACATTTTATGTGGTTGGCCCCCTAGGTTCGATTTTACTGTATTTATTTGTTCAATGCCAGAACAGACAGCTATTTGGTTATGTTGTGCTCATTAACAGTGTCTAACACTGTTTCTGGGCACCTTTGCTAGACCCGTAAAATAACATTCTGTTGTTAAAGAGGTAATGATGGTACATTGTTCTCCGACACCCAGCATTTGATCTACTGTGTGCAGCTGGCATTTGCTATGCCGTGTCTTGTCCTTAAGGGAGTCTGTCTATTGTAAGGGTTGGTATGAGGTGTGACCCAGGTGTGGTGCAGGATATACAGTAGGCAGTAGGCAGAGATGGTGAAACAAGGATCTTTACTGGTGGTCCCGAAGCCAAAATACAAAATAACGGACTTATCACGATAAAAGAAAGGCAGAGCAAATAAGTCTCCAAAAACCGGATGACAGCCAAAAATACGAAAAACTACCTACGACTGAAACAAATAACGAAACAGGGAGAACACTTCTCAAGTACCTGTACATAGGTCTCCGATCAGACACTGAGTAGGACTGCTGGACATCGAGAAACTAACAGAGAAAACTGAGCAAGGGAACACGGGGAAGTGAGGGCATAAATACACAGGTGACACCAATAGGAAACTGATTAGTCCAGACTGTGAGTGAGGAGGTGCCTAAGGTTGTCGGAGGATGACACCTAGTGGGTCGCTCCGGAACTGCGACCCCCTCCTGTAACAGTGCCCCCCCCCTGGTTGACGCGCTCCGTCTGCCCGTTCGACTGGGGATGGAAGCCGGAAGACAAGCTGACGGAGGTGACGAGGCAGGTGGCGAACGCCTTCCAGAATCTGGAGGCGAACTGAGGGCCCCGATCCGACACCACATCTTGGGGAAGGCCGTGGACCCGGAAAACGTGTTGCACCACCAACTTAGCCATCTCCCGAGCCGACGGGAGTTTGGGAAGGGGAATGAAGTGGGAAACCTTCGAGAACCGGTCCACAATGACCAGGATGACTGTGTATCCATCAGAGGGGGGTAGGGCGGAAATGAAATCCAGAGAGATGTGGGACCAGGGACGCTTGGGGATAGGCAGGGGTCGGAGCAGCCCTGCCGCGGGCTGACGTGAGCTCTTCATGCGTGCGCACACCTGGGCAAGGAGCCACGAAGGCGCGCGTATCCCCCTCAGCAGATGGCCACCAGAACCTCCTACGGAGGAACTCCAATGTCCTGGCACCCCCCGGATGGCTGGTGAGGTCGGACGCGTGCGCCCACTGAAGCAGTCGCGAGCACGCAGCCTTGGGTATGCACATCCTCCCCGATGGATCTCCGCCCGGATCGGGCTCCCGCCGTAGCACTGCTCTGACCAGCCTATCGATTCCCCACTAAACTGGTGCAGTCGTCCCTCTCCACCAGGTCCACGGGGTCGAACTGCCGGTAGAGCGCGTAAGGCTTGGTGCTCTTCGACCCCGGATGGTATGAGATGGCGAACCGAACCTGGTGAAGAACAACGCCCACCTGGCCTGGCGCGGGTTGAGCCTCTTGGCCCCCTGAATGTAGGCTAAGTTCTTATGGTCCATCCATAAGACAAATGGATTGGCGCCCCCCTCTAGCCAATGCCTCCACTCCCCCAGGGCGAGCTTGACCACGTCGTAATTCCGCTCCGCCGGGGACAGCCGACAGGTGAAAAACGGGCACGTTGGCTTGACAGAATGGCATGACTTGGTACTCGTAATGCCCACTGGGTGTGTTAAAAGCCGTCTTCCACTCGTCCCCCTCCCGAATCCTCACCAGGTTGTAGGCATTGTGTAAGTCCAGCTTGGTGAAGACCCGGGCTCCTTGCAACGACTCGAATGCCGTCGTCATCAGGGGGAGTGGATAGCGGTTCTTAACCGTGATGTCGTTGAGCGTCCGGTAATCAATGCATGGCCGCTGCAAACCGTCCTTTTTCCCCACGAAGAAGAAGCCTGCACCCGCGGGTGAGGTAGAGGGACGGATGTGACCCTCGACGAGTGCCTCGTTGATATACTCCCTCATGGCCAGTGTCTCCGGCCGGGACAAGGACAACAATCGCCCTCGTGTGGGCATGGCGCCCGGCAGGAGATCGATAGCGCAGTCGTATGGCCTGTGAGGAGGTAGGCCCTTGGCACGCCTCTCACTAAACACCTCCCCCAGATCCCAATACTCCCGGGGAACGCCTGCCAGGTCTGGGCCGGTGACGGAGTCTGTAGCCGCCGTCCTCCCGGTAGCAACCGCAACTAGGGCGGTAGGCGGTTCGGAGTGCGGGACCTGCGGAAGAGGTGAGGACTGGTAGGTGGTCTGGGACGATGAAAATGTATGCACTAACTGTAAGTCGCTCTGGATAAGAGCGTCTGCTAAATGACTAAAATGTAAAATGTTTGGGCTGATGAGTGGTCGGTGGAGACCGGAACGGGACGGGGGCGGTGCCTCCCTCCAGGATGAGCCGCCCCGTGGACCAGTCTATCCGGGGTTTGTGGGCAACCAGCCAGGGGTGCCCGAGGATGAGGAGACACTCCGGAGAGTCCACAATGAAAAACTGGATATCCTCCCATAGCCCCCCCGCCACCCAGACACGCACCAGGACAGTGCGCCGGGTGATGAAGCCCGACCCCAACGGCCGGCCGTCCAGGCCCATGACCCTCCCGATACTAGCGAGCCCTCCCGTTTCCCGGCTTCTCCGGGCATGAGTCGCAGTGGTGACCTGCCTGGCCGCAGTACAGGCAACGTCCCTGGCACAGACGCTTCTGCCTCTCCATCCTGGACAAGCGCGCCGCACCCAGCTGCATAGCCTCCTCCTGAGGCGTCTCCTCCCTGAATCGGTGGAAAGCCTCCGGGTTGATAGGGGGGCGCAGAGGCGCACCTTACCTCATCCCTCTCTCATGCGCCCTCTCACGACGCCGATTGTCTACCCGCACCGAGAGTTCGACGAGGCCATCCAGTCGCTCAGGCTGACTGCAGTTTATTGGTCACAGACAGCTTAGGGCATAAATATGTTTCCAATGCTGAAATGAACACTTGCACTATAAAATCTATTCATTCTGTTCACAGCAGGCTTTATTTGACCTGTGGGAAGCATTTTAAGTGCCCTCTAGTAAAGCACTAGTGCCTAGCCTACAGTGATGTTGTGTACGTATGGTATTTTATTCCTGTGCATCATGCCCCCATTAGATAGACTCGTAAAAGCAGTGCCATGGGGAGAGAGTATGCAGATGGCTACACACTTGGGGCTTTCATTGCTCACTGAGACAGCCCAATTAACCAACTGAAAATCTTTCCTCAAACCATTGTTAAATAGAAACTTAGGCTACAGCTCCAGAATATAGCCTAATTGCCCTCATATTGTCCAGTAGAATTGCTGGTTAGGTTATTCTTCCCTCTTGTGAGGATGGTCTGGTAAGTGCTTTGCACAAACACACACACATACACATCGCACGCACGCACGCACGCACGCACGCACGCACGCACGCACGCACGCACGCACGCACGCACGCACGCACGCACGCACGCACGCACGCACGCACGCACGCACGCACGCACGCACGCACGCACACACACACACACACACACACACACACACACACACACACACACACACACACACACACACACACACACACACACACACACACACACTACAGTAGCAAGTCCATCTGGGGCTTGAAACCATAGTAGCCCTCTGGTCTACAGTAAGGATTTCCCTAACAGCTCAATGTGCTAGTCTAACACCTTAATAGTCGAATGCTACTTGTGTTACCCTCCCCCCCAACAACTGTTTTCAATCCAACATCTATCATCTGAAAGGCATCATGGGAATGTTACAGGCCCAGTTTTTCTTTAATTTCACCACCCTCACACACACATACTTGCAGGCACACACACATGCACGCACACTGGGAATGACTCAGTGTGCCTGCTAGGCTAGCAGCCTCCCTCCATCCTCTCCTCTCGCTGGGAGAAGTCAAGTCATTAGTTATTCCACTGACCTAGCCGCGCACAGGGTTAATCCAGCCTGCAGTGTTGAACAGGCTGAAAACTGGAAACTGTCGACAGATGGACACACTCTTTCTCAGCTGGGTCCTGCCTTAGGGCAGAGTAATGTCTCATCAGACAGTCAAACAAAACGGTAGCCATACTTTTGTTTATTTGTTTATTTGGAGCTCCATTAGCTTTTGCAGAAGCAGCAGCTACTCTTCCTGGGGTCCACAAAAAACACCAAAACATGACAAGTAACAAAACACTGATACACTGCTAGACAAGGTCAGTCGCACACATTTAAAATACAACGATATACAAACAATACAACAAAAATAATACAAACAATACAACTAAAAAATGGTGTGTGTGTCTCTGTGTTAGTGTGTGTCTGTCTGTGTGTTAGTGTGACCCTGTGTGTTAGTGTGAGCCTGTGTGTTAGTGTGAGCCTGTGTGTTAGTGTGTGTCTGTGTGCTAGTGTGTGTCTGTGTGTTAGTGTGTGTCTGTGTGTTAGAGTGAGCCTGTGTGTTAGTGTGTGTCTGTGTGTTAGAGTGTGTCTGTGTGTTAGTGTGTGTCTGTGTGTTAGTGTGTGTTAGTGTGAGCTTGTGTGTTAGTGTGTCTGTGTGTTAGTGTATCTGTGTGTTAGAGTGTGTCTGTGTGTTAGTGTGTCTGTGTGTGTATGTGTGTTAGTGTGAGCCTGTGTGTTAGTGTGATCCTGTGTGTTAGTGTGAGCCTGTGTATCTGTGTGTTAGTGTGTCTATGTGTTAGTGTGTCTGTGTGTTAGTGTATCTGTGTGTTAGAGTGTGTCTGTGTGTTAGTGTGTCTGTGTGTGTATGTGTGTTAGTGTGAGCCTGTGTGTTAGTGTGATCCTGTGTGTTAGTGTGAGCCTGTGTATCTGTGTGTTAGTGTGTCTATGTGTTAGTGTGTCTGTGTGTTAGTGTGTCTGTGTGTGTCTGTGTGTTAGTGTGACCCTGTGTGTTAGTGTGAGCCTGTGTGTCTGTGTGTTAGTGTGTTAGTGTATCTGTGTGTTAGAGTGTGTCTATGTGTTAGTGTGTCTGTGTGTTAGTGTGTCTGTGTGTTAGTGTGAGCCTGTGTGTTAGTGTGTGTTTGTGTGTTAGTGTGAGCCTGTGTGTTAGTGTGTGTCTGTGTGTTAGTGTGAGCCTGTGTGTTAGTGTGTGTCTGTGTGTTAGTGTGTCTGTGTGTCTGTGTGTTAGTGTGAGCCTGTGTGATAGTGTGTGTGTTTGTGTGTGTGTACCCTCACAGTCCCCGCTGTTTCATGAGTTGTTGTTTAATCCGTTTTTTAAAGGTAATTTTGCTGTTTGCTTGAGTAATTGGAGATGGAAGGGAGTTCCATGTGACCATGGCTCTGTATAATACTGTACTTTGCCATGAATTCGTTTTGGACTTGGGGACTGTGAAGAGACCCCTGGTGGCATGTCTTGTGGGGTATGTATGGCTGAATGTTATTTGATTAAGCAGACAATCTGGAATTTTCGTCACAGTAATATTTCTGATAGAATCTAGAAGAGAAGCAGCTAATCTCTCGTCAACCCTCAACCAGGAAAGACTGGTATGCATGTTGTTGATGTTAGTTCTGTATGTTCAGTTAAGGGCAAGGTGTGCTGTTCTGTTTTGAGCCAGCTGCAGCTTTGCTAGGTCTTTCTGTGCTGCACTTGACCATATTACCGGACAGTAATCAAGATGGGACAAGACCAAAGCCTGAACCACTAGTACAGTTGATTTTTGTACTAAGTAATTTCTAAGACTTTGTCAACATGGTTTCTCAGGACTCTTTTGTTGAAGATGTAAAAAATGTATGTTGGTCTGATGTGTATGAGGAAGTCAATCCAGATGCAGCACTGGAAGTAGTTGTAAAAGTATTCATGCCAGTTGTTGACAAGCATGCACCTGTTAAGAAACCAATTGTGAGAACTGTTAGAGTCCCCTGGCTTGATGATGAATTGAAAAATTGTATGGCTCAAAGAAATGATGCAAAAGAGGTGGCAAACAAGTCAGCCTGCTCAGCTGATTGGATGACATACTGTAAATTGAGACATTTTGTGACTAAACTTAACAAAAAGAAGAATAAATTATATTACCAAACAAAGATACATTAAATAAAACAAAATGAAAAAATACTTTTGAGTACAGAAAGGAAAACGCCGCACACTGCTGCTCATACTCATTTTACATTTACATCCCAGGTGATATTTATTTATAACAGCGTTTCCACCCTTAGATCTTCATCAGGCATCCGTATTCTGTTTTTCATTTATAACAAAACCTTTCGATATTGCCAATCATTTCAATGACTATTTCACTAATAAAGTGGAAAAGCTCAGAAGTGAAATGACAACAATTAACATTGAACCATCATATACATTAAAAATATATATCTAATAATGACAGAGAAGGATTGCTGTTTTGAATTTGGTCAAGTTAGTGTGTGTCAAGGGGTGCTGAAGGTGGGTGTGGTGCATGAATCAAGCGCAGGACTCAGAAGCTCAGTCCAAAAGACTTTAGTGCAATATTCACATAGAAAATAAGCACAATAAGCCCGAAGGCGAAATAACGGCGCACACAGGCGTCAAACAAACGGCGCACTAACATGTGCAAAAAACCTCTCCAAAACACTGGAGGGAAGTACGTAGCTCCAACACAAAACAGAAGAGCAATCACACACAAAGACAAACACACACAACGAGAACTAAATAGGACACTAACGAGGACTAACAAGACACAGGTGTACAACATCAAGACAAAACCAAACGAACATGAAACATAGATCGGTGGCAGCTAGTACTCCGGGGACGACGACCGCCGAAGCCTGCCCGAACCAGGAGGAGGAGCAGCCTCGGCCGAAACCGTGACAGTGTGGGAAAGTTGGAAAAACGATTGTTTACCATGAATAATGATAAGCCACCAGGTAAAGACAAACTTGATGGGAAACTATTGAGAATGGTAGCAGACTGTATTGCGACCCCTATTTGCTACACCTTTAAAGCTGCACTATGCAGAAATCGCTCCACCATTTCCTGGCTGCGGAAATTCGAATAGTTCGCCTAATTTCAGTTTATGTGACAAAACAAAGAAATAGCGCACATAGAACATATCTACCACTTCTTAGACTTGCATTCAATGAGAATGACAGATCTATAACTCACATTCTATGATAATTTGGTCGGGTCGCCCAAAAAGTTACTTATTGCAGCTTTAACCAAAGCCTAAAGGAATGTGTGTCCACAGGCATTGAAGGAAGCTAAGGTAATTCCACTGCCTAAAAATAGTAAAGCACCCTTTGCTGGCTATAACAGCCACCCAATCAGTTTGCTGCCTGTTCTTGGTAAACTGTTCTTAGTAAACTGATGGAGAGGATTGTGTTTGACCAAGTACAATGCTATTTTTCAGCGAAGTTAACTACTGACTTTCAATATGATTAACTACTGATTTAATATGATCAATACAAGTGAATGCCACAGATCCAACACTATTGGTATGCACTCAAGTTGGTTGAGTGATAACCTGGGTCATATTACATTATTATTAGTCACAGTTAGAAGCTTCCTCTTGAGAGGACAGCTAGTTGCTAACCAGTCAATGTTCAAGTCACCCAGAGAATAGACCTCTCTGTTAACATCACACACATTATCAAGCTTTGCACACATATTATCCATTATCAGTTGCCAGAGAGGAAGGAATCCACTCAGGGAATTCACCATGAGGCCAACGGTGACTTTAAAACAGTTGCAGTTTAATGGCTGTGATAGGAGAAAACTGAGGATGGATCAACAACATTGTAGTTACTCCACAAAACTAACCTAATTGACAGAGTGAAAAGAAATAAGCCTGTACAGAATACAAAAATTCCAAAACATGCATTCTGTTTGCAACAAATCACTAAAGTAATACTGCAAAAAATGTGGCAAAGCAATTAACTTTTTGTCCTGAATACAACTTTACTGAGTATCGCGCTGTCACGCCCTGACCTATAGAACTCTTGTTTGTTGAGTCAGGGTGTGGAATTCTATGTTAGACATTCTATGTTTAGATTCTAGTTTTTCTATTTTTATGTCTGGCCGGGTATGATTCCCAATCAGAGGCAGCTGTCGCTCATTGTCTCTGATTGGGGATCATACTTAGGTAGCTCATTGCCTACTGTGTATTGTGGGATCTTGTTCCTGTTAGGCTGGTATGTGTATAGCCCTTTGGACTTCACGTTACGTTGTTTCTTGTTTTGTTGAATGTTTAATTAGTTAATAAACATGTACGCTTTTCACGCTGCACCTTGGTCCGACCCGTCTCTCAACGTTCGTGACACGCGCTCCATATTTTCAAGCATGGTGGTGGCTGCATCATGTTATGGGGATGCTTGTAATCGTTAAGGACTGGGGAATTTTTCAGGATAAAAAGAAACAGAATGGAACTAAGCACAGGCAAAATCCTAGAGGAAAATCTGGTTCAGTTTGCTTTCCACCAGACACTGGGAGATTAATTCACCTTTCAGCAGGACAATAACCTAAAACACAAGGCCAAATCTACACTGGAGTTGCTTACCAAGAACACAGTGAATGTTCCTGAGTGGCCGAGTTAGTTAAATCTGCTTGAAAATCTATGGCAAGACTTGAAAATGGTTGTCTAGCAATGATCAACAACCAATTTGACAGAGCTTGAAGAATTTTGAAAATAATAATGTGCAAATATTGTACAATCCAGGTGTTCAAAGCTTTTAGAGACGTACCCAGAAAGACTCATAGCTGTAATCGCTGCCAAGGGTGATTCTAACATGTATTGACTCAGGGGTGTGAATGATTATGTAAATGAGATACTGTATTTCATTTTCAATACAATTGCAAACATTTCTAAAAACATGTTTTCACTTTGTCATTATGGGGTATTGTGTGTGGACTGGTGAGAAAAAAATATATATTTAATCCATTTTGAATTCAGGCTGTATGTCAAGGGGTATAAATACTTTCTGAAAGCACTGAAGCTAGCTAATAACCAAACTTTTTTAATAGAATACTTTTCCAGAGACTTTCAAAACTTTCAAAACTGTCACACCCTGGTTCGGGGACTCATTATGTTGAACCAGGGTGTGTTCATTCTATGTTTTCGGTTTCTCTGGTGGGTGTTCTAGGTGGTTTATTTTCTATGTTTGCCGGTGTGACTCCCAATCAGAGGCAAACGAGTGTCAGCTGTCGGCTGTTTGTCTCTGATTGGGAGCCATATTTAATCTATCTGTTTTCCTTTCGGGTTGTGGGATTTTGTTCGTGTGTGTGCGTGTTGTACCACAGACGTCACGGATTCGTTGTTTGTTTGTTTTGCTCGTGTGAGCATTTAATAAATATACTATGTTCACTCAACACGCTGCGCTTTGGTCTCCTCCTTCACACGATCGTGACAGAAAATCCCACCAGAGACCAGACCAAGCAGCGTGTACAGGAGCTGAAGGGCGATAATTGGAAACAGAGGAGCGAGAAGTGGGCGAGAATGATGGAGGCCTGGTCCACGGGGAGGAGAGACCCCCAGGAAATTTTTAGGGGGGGGCTCACGACGTCGGGGCAGCAGGTGTACGGGTTGGAGGAGTGCAGGAGGTTGGCAGATAGGGCCGCCAGGTTAAGGGGGCCACTGGTCACGAAGGGGAAGGAAGGTGTAGAGGCACGGCCAAGGGTACTGGGGTGTGTTACCAGTCCGGTCCGGCCCGTTCCTGATCCCCGTGTAGGGCCAGGGGTGTGTGTCCTCAGTGCGGTCACAGTCCGCGCCTTTAGGGGGGGGTACTGTCACACCCTGGTTCGGGGACTCATTATGTTGAACCAGGGTGTGTTCATTCTATGTTTTCGGTTTCTCTGGTGGGTGTTCTAGGTGGTTTATTTTCTATGTTTGCCGGTGTGACTCCCAATCAGAGGCAAACGAGTGTCAGCTGTCGGCTGTTTGTCTCTGATTGGGAGCCATATTTAATCTATCTGTTTTCCTTTCGGGTTGTGGGATTTTGTTCGTGTGTGTGCGTGTTGTACCACAGACGTCACGGATTCGTTGTTTGTTTGTTTTGCTCGTGTGAGCATTTAATAAATATACTATGTTCACTCAACACGCTGCGCTTTGGTCTCCTCCTTCACACGATCGTGACAAAAACAACAAACCGAGCTCTCCCGCGTTCAACATGTGACGTACCGGATGTGGGTGTGATGATGAGTCTTGGTGATATGACCTACAAATATACAGGGAGAGAGAAGGAAGGAGAGAAATGGGTCAAGCCATCTGTAATTGAGTTCATGGTTCTCACTGCCTAGCTAACAGTCTAACTAACATCATTGGTAGAGACAAGAGACACACTCACAGGACAAACTCACTCAGTCACTCCCGGTCACTCCCCAGCCCTAAAATTAGATGCATCCCTACAAATGGTGTGTCTTAGAACAGAATGTAACACTGTGCCTCCCCACTGGTGCAGACAGAAACAAATCTGTTTTTCTTTCTTTCTCTCTCGCTCGCTCTCTCTCTCTCAATTCAATTCAATTCAAGGGGCTTTATTGGCATGGGAAACATATGTTTACATTGCCAAAGCAAGTGAAATGGATAAACAAAAGTGAAATAAACAATAAAAAGTAAATATTACACTCACACAAGTTCCAAAAGAATAGAGACATGTCAAATGTCATATTATGTATATATACAGTGTTGTAACAATGTGCAATAAACATCACTATGGGTTGTATTTGCAATGGTGTTTGGTCTTCACTGGTTGCCCTTTTCTTCACTCTCTCTCAAAATCAATAGCCTAGCATTAATCCATTCCTCCTTTCCATCTCCCTGTCCATCTCCCTGTCCATCTCCCTGTCCATCTCTCTCTCTCTCTCTCTCTCTCTCTCTCTCTCTCTCTCTCTCTCTCTCTCTCTCTCTCTCTCTCTCTCTCTCTCTCTCTCTCCCCCCCCCACTCCTTTAGCAGTGAAATTGGGCCAACCCCATCTTTCCCCCTCCCTTCCCATATGTTTTTATTTTTTATTTATTCGCACCAAAGAAAAGAAGTGAAAGGCAAAACAGTACAGATAAAACAACTGGTAAAAACGGTGTGCAGGTGAGGTTGGAAGCCCAAAAGGGCTTATATGAAAACCCCACCACAAATATAAGTACAACAAAAAAAAAGTTTGTTCAATCAGTTAAACAAAGCATATTAATTATAATTGTACATGATATACTCAGTATACAAGAAAAACGTTTGATTATGTGTGTGTGTGACAGTTAGGATACATGGAGCCAGCCAGGCTACATTTACATTTTACATTTTAGTCATTTAGTAGACGCTCTTATCCAGAGCGACTTACAGTTAGTGAGTGCATACATTTTCATCCTGGCCCCCCATGGGAATCGAACCCACAACCCTGGCGTTGCAAACGCCATGCTCTACCAACTGGGCCATGCAAAAAGAGGAGAGGTGGAAACCCTTTATTGGTGATCTTTAATCCACTTGAGGATGGGAAGGTTTTTTTGAGAGTGGGACAGAGACAGCCGTCGTCATCATCAAGCCTGCTTAGACAGTAGTCATGGGATTGGGAAGAGACAACTATACAGGATTCATAAAATGCTGAACTGTTCATGTGTTCACATTGAGAGTTCATGTGGTTAGAGTAGGTGCTATTAGTCCACATGTCCAGGCCGTCATTGTAAATAAGAATTCGTTCTTAATTGACCTGCCTGTTAAAATAAAGGTAAAATAACTAAAATAAATAAATGTGTTAGCAGTCTGGTTTACACATAGAAACCAAAACCCAGAGAGCTCAGCTGAGAGCCCAATTACACACACACACACACACACACACACACACACACACACACACACACACACACACACACACACACACACACACACACACACACACACACACACACACACACACACACACACACACACACACACACACACACACACACAGAGGTGCCTGAGAGCCCAGTGAGAGATGTGAGAAGCAAAACAAACCTGGCCTCCTGTAGTTGCCATGAAAAAGGGCATTTAAAAATAGAAAAACTCAAGTCGAGCTTTTTACAAGCGCTTATGTTGTTAGCCGTGAGAAAATAACTTGTCAACAGAGAAAAATTCCCCTGCAAATTTACCTTGATGGGGCTGTCTATGTAGAGAATCAAACTCCTGGGCAAACTGATGAAGTAGCTGTGTGTAAAGCCTAGGATATGTCCCAAATGGCGCCCTGTTACCTACAGTGCCTTAGTATTCATACCCCTTGACTTATTACACATTTTGTTGTGTTACAGCCTGAATTCAAAATGCTGTACAGTGCCTTCAGAAAGTATTCACCTCCCTGGACTTTTCCCACATTTTGTTGTGTTACAGCCTGAATTGAAAATGCACTGGCCTTCACACAATACCCCATAATGTCAAAGTGGAATTTGGTTTTTAGGATGTTTTACAAATTAATTAGAAATGAAAAGCTGAAATGTCTTTAGTCAATAAGTATTCAATCACTTTGTTATGGCAAGCCTAAATAAGTTCATATAATTATTTGTAAGGTCCTTCAATGGAGCAGTGAATTTCAAACACAGATTCAACCACAAAGACCAGGGAGGTTTTCCAATACCTCACAAAGAAGGGCACTTATTGGTAGATGGGTAAAAAAAAAGAAAATGACATTGAATATCCCTTTGAGCATGGTGAAGTTATTAATTACACTTTGAATGGTGTATCAATACACCCAGTCACTACAAAGATACAGGTGCCCTTCCTAACTCAGTTGCCAGAGAGGAAGGAAACTGCTCAGGGATTTTACCATTAGGCCAATGGTGACTTTAAAACAGCTACAGAGTTTAATGGCAGTGATAGGAGAAAACTGAGGATGGATCAACAACATTTTAGTTACTCCCCAATACTAACCTAAATGACAGAGTGAAAAGAAGGAAGCCTGTACATAATAAATATTCCAAAACATGCATCCTGTTTGCAAGGCATTAAAGTAAAACTGCAAAAAATGTGGCAAAGAAATTAACTTTATGTCCTGAATACAAAGTGTTATGTTTGGGGCAAATCCAACACAACACACCACTCTTCATATTTTCAAGCATGGTGGTGGCTGCATCATGTTATGCGCATGCTTGTCATCGGCAAGGACTAGGGAGTTTTGTAGGATAAAAAGAAACGGAATAGAGCTAAGCACAGGCAACATCCTAGAGGAAAACCTGGTTCAATCTGCTTTCCAACAGACACTGCAAGACAAATTCATATTTCAGCAGGACAATAACCTAAAACACAAGGCCAAATATACACTGGAGTTGCTTACCAAGACAACATTGAATGTCCCTGAGTGGCCTAGTTACAGTTTTGACTTAAATCGGCTTGAAAATCTATGGCAAGACTTGAACATGGCTGTGTAGCAATGATCAACAACCAACTTGACAGAACTTGAAGAATTTAAAAAAGAATAATGTTCAAATATTATACAATCCAGGTGTGCAAAGCTCTTAGAGACTTACCCAGAAAGACTCACAGCTATAATAGCTGCCAAATGTGATTCTAACATGTATTGACTCAGGGGTGTGAATACTTATGTAAATTTAATATTTCTGTATTTAATTTCAATAAATGTGCTAAAATTTCACTTTGTCATTATGGTGTATTGTGAATTCAGGCTGTAACATAACAAAATGTGGAATAGGTCAAGGGGTATGAATACTTTCTGACGGCACTACCTTTGACCAGAGCTCTATGGGTCCTGGTCAAAAGTATTGCACTACAATAGGGTGCAATTTGGGATATATCCCTATTCCTATTCGTGCAGAACGGGCAGGGCCTAAGCTGTTTCCACAGCTGGCTCAGAGAGGAAGAGGGTTGTTGGCTCGGCTGTGTCTCAAACAGGCACTATGAGCTCACTATTTCACCTTCACATTCTTTCACAAACACAGTCACACATGAGAGAGAGGGTGCCTTCACAGTTCACACCAAATGATGTTTAATTGAATTAGCTACAGTATAGTACAGAAAGGTTTGGGTTGAATTTGGGTTCTCACACACTCACACGCAGACATAATCACATACAGTACACACACACACACAAACACACACACAATCACAATCACAGTCACATACACACACTCTATTGCTATAGAGATGAGAGAATCATCTCTGTAAGCTGACCCAGAGGTGGTCTTAAAGATGAGATGAAGCTGTATGAAGTGATACTGTCTGTATGCCTCAGGCTTCCCATGGAACACTGATAACAGAGATAGATGAAGTCATCCCTGTAGCCTACTACCCTGTGGGAGTTCAAACATTCTCATGTTTCCTCATGTTCATTCTCTTGTTATCATAACCCTCCCGGTGGGTATGGACCCTCAGTACAGTTTCTCACAAGCGACCTCACCATACCACTCTATAACCATGTATTTTCCTTAATTGCAGAAGGTTGAGGCCCTGTGCTGGGGTCAAACCTCCAAACCTAAATAATGCTCTGTATCACTATTGTTTAGCTACTGTATCACTATTGTTTAGCTACTGTTTCACTATTGTTTAGCTACTGTTTCACTATTGTTTAGCTACTGTTTCACTATTGTTTAGCTACTGTTTCACTATTGTTTAGCTACTGTTTCACTATTGTTTAGCTACTGTTTCACTATTGTTTAGCTACTGTTTCACTATTGTTTAGCTACTGTTTCGCTATTGTTTAGCTACTGTTTCGCTATTGTTTCGCTATTGTTTAGCTACTGCAGCAGTGTTGTACAATAAGTAAGTCTTACACCCTTCTCTGTGTCCTCAGGTATGACTATGTGGAGGTGTTTAACGGTGGAGACGAGCAGGCTCCGACCCTGGGGAAGTTCTGTGGGAAGATAGCCCCCTCCCCCATCATCTCCATCGGCAGCCAGCTCCTAATCAAGTTTGTGTCCGACTACGAATCTCCCGGGGCTGGATTCTCCGTGCGCTACGAGGTCTTCAAGACAGGTCAGCCTCTTTGGATATGGTGTTGAACCATTTCTTACTATTGTGTTTTATTACTTGTGTCACTCTGTTCAAATACAGACTTACTGTTTGAGAGGCAGGTCCTAACGTCCACCTAAGAGGAATTTTCACTTAGTCATGCATTGATGGCAATGGGAGACTAAGAGGCTAAATCTTCTGTTCAAGGTCTTACAAGCTAAAGTTTAAGCTACTACATCCTTTCCTATACAACTAGCCTCAGTACTGTAGGTCACCCATGTTGAAGCCAATGAACCCAGGGACCCAGAGTCCCCCTTCTCTCTGAATGGCCCTCGAGGGGCAGGATGCTAGAAGCACAAGCATTTCACTACACCCGCAATAACATCCGCTCAACACGTGTATATGACAAATAAAATTTGATTTGATTTACAGGACAGGGAGAGTACTGTAAACATTCATATCAGCCTTTAAAGGAAGGAACCTCATTCTCATGTCCTTCATCCAATCCTATCAGCCCGGCCAGTCTCGCTCTATCCAGCTGACTGAGAGACAATCAGGACAGATCTGATAAGGAAGGTCC